>NW_012114799.1:366231-405581 GCF_000951035.1 Colobus angolensis palliatus
CTGCACTTTCATGTTGATTGCAGCACTATTCAAAATAGCCAATATTTGGAAGCAACCTAAGTGTCCATCAACAGATGAGTAGATGAAGAAATGGTTGTACTTATACACAATGGAATACTATTCTGCCATATAAAAGAATGTGATCCTGTCATTTGCAACAACATAGATAGAACAGGGGGTCATTATGTTAAGTGGAATAAGTGTGGCGTAGAAAGACAAACTTCACATGTTCTCACTTATTTGTGGAAACTAATTTTTTTTTAATTGAGCTTACAGAGATAGAGAGCAGAATGATGGTTACCAGAGGCTGGGAAGGGTAGTGTGGTAGTGGTTGGAGGGGGGATTGAAGTGGGTTTCACTAGTGGGTACAAAAATATAGTTAGATAGGGTGAATATGATCTAGTATTTGATAGCAAAACAGAGTAACTACAGTAACAATAATCTATTCTATATTTTAAAATAACTAAAAGAGTATAATTTGATAGTCTGTAACACAAAGAAAGGATAAATGCTTATGGTGCTGGACACCTCATTTACCCTGATATGATTGGTATGCATTGTATGCCTGTATCAAACATCTCCTGTATCCCATACTGTACCCCATACATAGGGCCAGGCGCAGTGGCTCACACCTGTAATCCTAGTACTTTGGGAAGCCAAGACACACAGACCACTTGAGCCCAGTAGTTCAACACCAGCCTGTCAATACCGCAAGACTCCATTTCAACAACAGCAACAACAACAACAAACATATATGTATGTGTGTGTGTGTGTGTGTATATATATATATATATATATAATATCAGCGAGGCATAATGGTGCACCCCTGTAGTCCCAGCTACTCAGGAGTCCATAGCAGGAGAATTGATTGAGTCCAGGGTATCAAGGCTGCAGAGAGCCATGATAACACCACTGCACTCTAGCCTGGGTGACAGAATGCCACCCTTCTCAAAAAAAAAAAATTGGATGCATCTTATAATATATACAACTACTATGTACCCACAAAATTAGTATAAATAAATAATTAATTTTGGAAAAAACAAAATAAAAAGAAAGTATAAAATGGCTGAACAAACTGTGGTATATTCATATAATGGGATACTATTCTGCAGTAAAAGAAAACAGAGCCTGATACACACACCACAGCATGCATGAATCTCAAACGCATTAGATGAACTTTGGAAACCAAACCCAAAAGGCTACATATTGTCTGATTTTATTTATATAACAATCTGCAAAAGCAAAACTATCTGAACAAAAAACATATTGGTGCCTACCAAGGAGTGAGAGTCAAGGAAAGGTGAATAAAGTTGGGGCATGAGGGAGTTTGGGCTAATTGCTCTGTATCCTAATACTGGCAGCAGATATATAGTTGCCAAAACTCAGAACTGTTCACTAAGAAGGATGAACTTCACTGTTATGCAAATTACATTTCAATAAAGTTGACAACAGAAAAAAAGAAAAAGAGAGTAAAAGAAAGTTTAAATTTCAGCTGGAAGAATCAGTCTCTTTACTGAAAGATGAAGACTACTTATACATGATTTAATGTACTCTGAAAATGGACTTCACTATGAGAAAAAAAAATACTGCTAAAATTAGTAGAGTCTGTAAGTCCCTAGAATCTTACATATTCACATAATTGTCTTTTCAGAACATTTCATTTTATGTACCTTGAAAGGGAAGGATACGTGTAATCTGAATAAGACTAAGCAACAATTTAAAATCACATCTTGAGATTGATCCCACCCAAATATCTTGATGTTAACGTTGATGAAAGATGCAATATTCATCTTTATTTTTAGCCTAAGAGAACAACCTATGAACATAGCTATTGACATGGAATTTTTAGATTTTAATACAAAAATGAAATTTGTGTTGATGTCTGTACTCAATAAATGTGACTTGGCTCGCTGATTTCTGCATTTTATTTTGTTTTACTTGAAATCTGTAGTTCTTCAGACATGAACACAACCATATGCCTCATGGAAATCTTAATTTATTACAATTTGTTATACAAATGTAACTCCATTAACAACAAGCAAAATCTGAGATCCAAATAAGTAATCTGAAATACGAAACTTCGCTCTGAAATCAATTATCTCCATCCACATATTTAATTAAATTGTGCTTCCTCTAATTACTGTTGGAAATACCAAATTGATATAACTATAACAAGTAGTCAAAATAAACATTTTACTAAACCCTGTTATACGCAGAAGTGCTCAGTAAAGTGTCATTTTTTAAGTGTTAAGTATTTCATAGCTGAATAAGATTACCTGACACAATATGGCATTACAGTTCAAAGATTTTGTTCACGGCTGTTAAGTCTTACTTGACTATGTGGATAACTGACAGTGTACTTACAAATATTAAATTCAAAAATACAGGTTTGCTATGTCTCAAATGAATTTCATGGAAATATGGAATAAAGCCACATTATGACTAAGTAGCAACTTTTCTGACCAAGAATGGAACCAGATCTTATTGCTTCTTTTTCTCAAAGTCTCTTTGTAGAAATCTATCAGTAGCCAAAAATGAGTTTGGAATACATTTACTCACACATACAACTCATTAGCACATAATATCTACAAGTAATTAAATTTCTTAATAAAGAATGCACCAAACAGAGCATGATAAACCGAACTGTAATAGAAGATAGTCCTTAGACAGTCGAGCTCACCCACTATGAGAATGTTGCCAGACATATCATCATGACAACAAAATCTGCAATCCAGGTTAGTGAGAACAGCATTGTAAGTGACAAGTGGTTAGCATGTGCAGCCTGTATGCTAAAGTATAAGTAAAACTGAATTTAAGCTTTGTTGACAACTTCTGATAACAGCTAACGCTACTGTCCAAAAATATTTAAAAATTAGAATTTTGATGGAAATGATACTGCCAGTGAGTAATAAAAGGTAGTGGCAAACTGAGTGGGGTAAACAGTGCAAAATAAGAAGAGAAAAGCCTTTTTATCCAGACACAAATCCCTAGGTCCTTCTTGGTTCTCTTTCTCCTTACCCTTTGCCATATACAATAATATCTATTGTACATTACAAGTTTAAACTTTTTCTTCTCAATTGAAAAAAAAACTTTTTCAATTTTTCCCACAAAAATCAGTATGCGCTGACTAAAGTAAAACAAAAGTGCAAATAAAGAAAAATAGCACAAAGAAAACCTATAATTATAACAGAAATAATTACAGTTAATACTTGATTTATTATGTTCATCTCTATTCATTCATGTATGTCTCAAGGAAATTTCATTGATACCCACAGTTCTAATTCTCAACTAACCATAGATGATTCACAAATCTATCTCCAGCTCAGTAACCTTCCCTGAATTCCAGATACACATGCATACACACACACACATTCATGCGGTTTGGCTTCAATATATAAATGTTTCAAAGCACTCAATAAGAAAAAAAACACACACACTCATAGTCGTCGGGCCCTTTGTTCAGCGCTGCCTATCTCAAGGCAGGTTGTCATCCTCCACACAGGCCTGAGACCGGCCTCTCACATTGCACTCCAACAGGTCTGTCAAGGAGTACCATGCAATTTCACCTGTTCAACGTCTCTGCAATCTGTCTTCTTCCCTCCACTTCTAATCTTTCGTCTTAGAGAGCGCTATCATGACCTCTCTTCTGCATTATTTAATAGCTTTCTTGCCGGCCTCCTTTTCTTTCCCTTTTGCTCCACTTGAATATTCCTCCCCACAAATGCCTCAATAATTTATAAAAAATGACAACTCGACAATGCTTTTTATCTTATTTTAGAATAAAAATCAAAATCCAGAACATTTAAAATAGACCTATGGACTATCTCCTACCCAGAAGATGAGTGTAACGCAGTGATTACTATTCAGTCTGGATTCAAACCCTTGCTCTGGCAGGACTGTGTGACATGGGTTTAGTTTCATCTTAGTGTACTTATCTGGAGAAATGCAAATGATACTCATACCTGTCTCAAAAGCTATTCCGAGTGCTTAATGTCATCATTCTTAATGCTCAATATGTGGTAAGCATTCAATATTTGTCACCTAGCAATTTTTAAAAAACACAAGAATTGAATACATTTGTGATGTGTAACATGATTTTAAAAAATAAATATACCTTGTAGAATGCTAAATTTAACACATTACAAGTATATTATCTCACAGGATTATTGTGTGTGTGTATGTGATAAGAACACTTAAAATTTACTATGTTAGTGATTTTCAAATATATAATACATTGTTATTAACTACAATCACCATGTTGACTTTATTCCTCTAACTGAAATTTTGTATCCTTTGACAATCACCTCCCCACCTTCCCTCCAGCCCCTGATATCCACCATTCTACTCCCTGCTTCTGGGAATAATATCTCGACTCTATGAGGAAACTTAAAGAGAGAAACTCACCTAGCAAATTTTTAATATTCCTTTCTCTGACTCTACTTATCCTACATTCACAGATTACTTTCTAACCTCTAGTCACACAAATCTTATTTCAATTTCTAAGGGGCAAAAATCCATATGGTCATATGACCTTTTTTCTCCTCCTCCCTTATATTTTTACCCCCTAACTTTCACATAGTTAACCCTTAATTCTTTCATCCTTCAGATTTCAGGAAAGCCCATTCAAACTCCCAATTAGATCAGGATCCCATTTTGCAAACTTCCTTAAGATGAGGCTTTTAAGAATGTTTTCACAGCTGTAACTTTGCATTCAGTAATTTGCATATGTACTTGATGACTGTCTGTCTTCTATTTAATAGACAATAAACTCAAAACAGGACTACTTTGAGTTTATCATTGAACCTCTAGTACACATAATAGTGTCTAATGCCTAGAAGGGGCTAAGTAAATTTTTATTGAATAATTTAAATGTGATTTTGCAGCTTTGATATGAATAGATATAATTGAGCAACATCATTTTAATGGCTACATAATGTTCCAAAGTATTGATATATCATGATTTATTAAAACAAGACATGTTGGTGAAAGAAAAGTTTGCTTCCAAATTCTATGACTCGTACTGATGTGATAAACATTCCAGGACATCTTTGTGCATGCTATTAATCATTTTCTTAGAAAAGATTCCAACTTTCTCCTTCAGTACTTTTTCCCTTAGTCTGGTCCCAACAGCTTTCCATTTTTCAGGGTTTCCTCCAATTTTCTAGCATATTGTTGCTGCTGGACTGCATTTTCATTTATTGGCTCCTTTTTGCTGTTGTTTATTTCATATTTTTGTTTAATCATTTTCTTTAGTTTCAACTGAACATATCTTATGCTCACATTACCTTGAACACAGTTTATTAAAACTATTCACTCCTTACAGTTTGTCAAACCAAATATGCCTTATCTAAATTTTAGTTTCCTATATATACTTTACAGTATGTACCTAGAACTACCAGTTAATCCATTCTTAGGAAATTTGTTAGATTCAGAATTTAAATTACTTGCCAAAGCCTCCATAAAGAGCAACTCACACAGACACAATGAAACCTATGGATCCTAGCTCTTTCATTGGCAGAAAAATAGTAAATTATTCATTAAGTGTTTTAGTAAATAACCTGGTGGCACAGTGGCCTCAAAAACAAACAAAAAATCCTTAAGAATACTGTTTTTAAGCAAACGTTAAAACTTACTTGAGGGAAAAGTTGAAATAGGTAAATTCTCTTATTGCCATCTTTACTCTTGTTAATACCTTCACATTGGTCTATTCTGAGTCCAAAAATAAGGCACTGGCTTTCTTACTTAGCTGAGTCCTCAACAAGGAAGCCCCAACCCCTAAGATACTAAAACACCATTCACAGATATATGTCATGAAACAATATTGCCACAAGATCTATTTGTATTAGTCAACATGCATTTACAAATAGTCTTATAAATATTCATTACATTGATTATCCAATCCTAAGACCTTTGTTCTTTGGGTATGCTACTCAAAAGCAATTGGCGACTGATTTTTTTGATAATGTTCTTTAGAAAATAAGTCAGTGGAATTACACACAGTGTAATAAAAAGAGCCCCAAATTTGCAAAAGTATATTTAGATACTAATGCTGATTCTACAGGACAAATTTGGGCAAATTAATTAAATTTTATGACCATTTTATTTGCTTTTTTTAATGCTGTTCATGAGATGAAGATGCACTAAATTGCTTTGGAATGCCTTCTACTATAATAGTCAAAGATCACTGTATTAGTCCATTTTCATGCTGCTGCTAAGGACATATCCCAGACTGGGCAATTTTCAAAAGAAAGAGGTTTGCTGGACTTACAGTTCCATGTGGCTGGGGAGGCCTCACAGTCATGGTGGGAGGTGAAAGGCACGTCTCACATGGCAGCAGACAAGCGAAGAGGGCTTGTGCAGGGAAACTCCCTTTTTAAAAACCAATGGATCTCATGCGACTTATGTACTATCAGGAAAGTAGCATGAGAAGACCTGCCTTATGATTCAATTACCTCCCAATATGTGAGAATTCAAGATGAGATGTGGGTGGGGACACAGCCAAATCATATCAGTTATGATTCAAGCCAAATTACCAACTGCAAGTCATGCTGAACTGACTGAGCTAGAGACATCTCCGGTTGGATGAGCACAATGCTACTTGCTGTATTTCTCCCTATTTTAGTACCTTTGCGTGAGGCATGCATTATCAGATTCATCTCCAGGCCCTCTTTACTCATTTACTCTAAACATACTAGAGTTCTTCCCCTGTAAGTGGTACCACGCTTCATAATCAGCATGCCTGTGTTACTAAACCTGCTCTCCCCTGTGTTCCTAAGTTCTTACTAACAAGAAATCTATCAGCCTATCCTTCCAATCAGCTAAATCAGATTCCTCTGGTGAAAAAACTCTCCAAATCCTAGAGTTTAAATAACACTGCTTACTTACACTTAGTATTTTCACTAATCAGCTTCAAACAAATAGCTCCAAATGAACAGTTCAGGCGATCCTTTAATGCTCAATCTGGCTTTAGAAGCAGGAGCAACAGAAAAATCAGCTGTCCATGTGGGGTTATTAGTTTTACTTCTAGAAATATCTTATCGACCATGGTTTTCTCTTAGTTCATAGAAAAAAAAAAAAAAACAGAAACAAACACATCAAAGGCTCTAATTTTGCCCAAGATGACCAGGCTAATAATGGCGACGAAAAATCTCTTCTAATGTTCATGATTGTATTGAATAATGCTACCAATCTTTTTCAAAGAGTTGGAGGCAGTGTGGAATAAACAAGTCCCACAAAATACTCTACAGAAGAGGTCGGTCATCTACATAGGGCCTGATAGTAAATTTTAGATTTTGTGGACCATATAGAGTTACTGTCACATTCCCTTTTATTATTAGCTCTCTTTTCTTTTACCCTGTAATAGTGCAGAAACCATCCTTAACTTATACTCAAAAATAGGCTATTCCCCATGAGCCATGGTTTGCTGAACCCTGCTTTAGTGCATTTGGGTGTAATGCAAAAGCAACAAACCTAAATTCCTACAGGGAACATATGCTAATACAAATGAATGAAGTAAGTCAGGTGGGGACTACAGTACACTAAAGAGAACATTCTCATTTAAAGTACACCTGGATTTAGTCAATACATCTATGCATGAATACGAGCCTAAAACAGCCAGGCTGCTAATATTTCAAGAGAAAAAATAATCCTAATTTCTTTGTGACATATTTTAATTCAAAAATACTATGGACAAACTCTAACAACTGCAACATCTATAAAATACACACTTTGGGCAAAAAAAAGTGGAAATATAAATGCATTAAATATTGCATTTGTACTGAATTGAATAGTTTGTAACTTCTGATATAGTTAATTTTTTAATGTTTTATAATCAAAATATACTGATTGCCATTTTGACTTTGACTCTGGATTAACTATATAATATTTTAGTTACATATAAATAAAGAATGTATATGAATACAAAATTATATATGAATATATAATATATGGATACATATGAAATAGAGAGCAAAAGGTATATGATAATTAAAAGTAAATTCTGTGAACTATGTAGTGCAGTGCATGGCATTGCAGTAGTAAACTATTGTTGTATTTCCCTTTTGAACTTCTCAAGAATCATCAAAGACATAGTGGTGATTTGTTTCGTTTTTAGCAATATCAACTAAATGAACTACAAGTTTAGGTAGGTGTAACAGTTTCCAAAATGTAAGGGACATGTCCATCAAGGATTGGTTATATCTACACAATACATAATTGTCTGCAAACAAATGACTTTGTGGTGCAATTTTTTTGAATTTATTTTCCTTTTTTAAATTTTTATTTTTATAGAGATGGAGGTCTCACTCTGTTGCCCAGGCTGGTCTCAAACTCCCAGCCTCAAGTAATTCTCCCACCTCAGCCTCCCAAACCCCTGGGATTACAGGTGTGAGACACCATGCTGACCCTGAATTTATTTTTCTTAGCATAGTATTAAACTCAAGATACCTTTCATAAGGTCACAAGGAAGGTCTGCACAGAGGTAACTAATTGGAAATATACTATTTTGGATCACTGTTTCACATTGACTCATAAAGACAGACTTCAGTCATTTCAATACCAACAATTTTGATAGCTACCAACAATGAGTGTATAAAATGAAGGAGGTGATATAGAATAATGATTAAGAGTATAGATTTTAATGTAGATAAGCTGGTTTGGAACAGTAACCCTGCTCCAACACCAAGGAAAACAGGCAACTAAATCTCCCCATGTAAAAGGTTCTGTAACTCCAGAATGAGAGTTTGAATTTTTATGAGGTTGAAGTGAAGATTAAATTAGCTGACCCTTATAAAGATCACAGTAAGTGTTCAAAAAATGGTAGTTGTTTTGTTACAATCACGGCCATCATCCTACCACAGCATGTAGTTAGGTGAATAACTGGCTCACACATTTGTAGTTGTTGATGATAGGTGATAAATTTGAATGAAATATTTAGCCATTCACATTTTTCCATGACAAATTTTCTCTAGGATAACATAAAAGCCAGATAAGATAGTATTATTAGAGGACATGATAATTAGTCAGCATATTTATTCAGCTGCAGTCAATTCAAAGCTCTCTGTGAGATGCTGGCTAGTCTTTTAACCTTTGGTTTCTCAAAGTGTGATGAACAATATTTAAGATTAGTTTATTCTCCTCATTATTAAGTTCTTTTGATCTTTATATTGATAATTTAGGGTAATATACCAAGAAATACAAATATCTCTATGTTATGCACAATATATGATTAACATCAATCATTTGATGGTTGATGACTACAGCTCCTTTTTACTGTTATAATTTCTGTCATTATTCTTTATGGAACAGCTTCCTGCTTTCAGCACCATGGACAAAGAAAGACAAAGCGAGAACAGTAGTAAGAATGGAGGTATATACATATGTATATGTGTATATCTGTGTGTGTGTGTGTACTTATGGAACAGAAGTAGGAAGATTCTGGAAAAGTATTTAAAGTCAGAGCTGGAAATCTTGAACCATGCTCATGATTCACACACAAAAATCAAGTGCGTTCCTATTATGTGATGAATAGCAGGGAAATAAATGCAATATAATTTTGCTCATTTTCAAGAAGTGTGGTCTAGAAATAAAAATTGCTCAACCTCAGCCTCCAGGTACAGAAAGGCCAATGCAGATCTGTGACAAGAATGTGTTTATCATCTTGGGATGAAAAATTAAAACCTATTTTCACTTTTTAAACATGTTATTTCATTCAAATGTAACTTTGAACTTTCCATGCCTCCGTTTATTGTTTATAAAAAAAGGATAATAATAGTTACTTTAGATACTTTGATAAATAAGATAATACATGCTATCTCTAAACAAAGGTTGTAGGGTATAATAAGTACTCAGTGTGATTTGGTGAGTAACGTCACGGATATGAGGATGGGTATTTATGCATCTAACGCTAATAGGATAATTGAGTCTAATTCCAATGGGAACATATGATATTGGTCCCTCTTAGTAAAAATGTATTATGAAAACTACATTGACTTTTCTTCAATTAAAAACAATTTAATTCAGTAGTATTTTCTGTTCAAATTATGGTCAGAAAACCAATTACCACAAGGCTGATTAGTAGAGCTCATAAACATCAGAGAACCAAATGTTAGACATGGGAAATCAGTAGTATATCTTATTATAAGTGTTTCCAGTATACACTACTCTGTAGAGGATTTTCCTGGTATGGAAAAAGAGCCATACATTTTACTCACAGCATTCTCAAAGAAAACATTTTAAATGAAAGCTATAGCCTGATGCAATGAATTGGAAGGGAACAGGATCTTGTTGAAGTACAAAATTCGACATGGAACCTCTCCTTTGTATCTATGCCAGTACTATATTGGAAACCTTATAGCTTAAAAGAAATACATTTTTCCTAAGGCATAAATTTTATTCAAATGTCATGTTTTAAGGAAACCAAGTAGAAGTAGGAGTAAGGAAATAAAGGTTTTCTAGAAAATACAAGGATCCAGCAAAATTTTTGGCAATACACTCATTAAAAGTTCAATTTTTACAGCAAAGTTACAAGGGTATTTAAGTAGCATTTTATGTAGGCCCTTGCAAAAATAAAAATTGTCCCTTTGAATGCAAGTCAAGAAACTGTACTGAGAATGTACAATCTATATACAATATTCAGTTCAGCTTAACACATGTTTACTGAATCCTAGTAAGGAACTAAGAACTAACTCTCTGGCAAAAAAAAATTGAGACACTGAAGCCGTGCTCGTCCTTGAAAAGAATACAATCTCATGAGTAAGAGACAAAATCAGTTAATGACAGGAAAGGTCATATAACATATGACAAGTAGGTGAAGCAGAGCATGACATGGGAGCATCTAAACCTAGACCAGGGTCTGAGATAAGGCAATACTGGAGTTGAGTTTTAAAAGAGTAAGTGAATCAGACAAGTAAGTAAGGCAAGGGCAATTCTAGACAGAAGTAATCAATAATTACATGAGCCAAAGAAAAAAAAAAAAGATGTGAATCTGCAGTGTATTGTGGAGGACAAAATAATTTGGGCAAAGCAATCAGTACCAACGGCAATAGTGTGATTTTCCAAAAAGCTTAATTTTCATGTATGGGAGATCAGATGCTTTAGAATAAGTGATGATGAAATTGAAGTAAAATTAGATCATATGTGTATATGGTAAGTTCCACTGGTGGCATTTTGTAAAGAAGTGGCATACTTCATTTATTCACCCTAAATTAATTAAATATTTACTGTGTTTCTGACATGTGCTAGCTTCTGAGGAAAGATCGATGCATAGCCAATTATTACTATCTGTAAAGGAAGCAAAGCTATGAAGCAAATGATGAAAACAAAAATGCCAAGTCTTGAGTCAACAGTGATAATAACCGTCATCCACGAAAACAGAATTAATATTGAATGAGCCTTATGTGGCGAGCACGCTTTATGTGTTTACCATGTACGATGTCTTTTAGCACTCACAAAAAAGGGTCATATAGTATTATTAGATAGCTATTATTTAATCCTTTTACTGATGAAGAAATTAAGATTTAAAGCCATTAGATAATTATCCTAAGTTCAAACAGCTGGTAATTAGCAGACATAGGATTCAAAACTAAATTGCTCAAAACCTATTCCTTACTCCTAATTATGAAGCGTCTTGGTAAAACTCTGGTGAAAACAATTCATCAGTGAGAAGATGAGAAATTAATATGTGAATTAGGTCTTCTGGATGAATGGCCACTTATCAGACAGATAAAAGGATAAGTCTAAAACACCCGACACATTATCTATTTGACAGGTGTGCTATAATTAATGTTTTAAAATTGTAGTGTGTAATTTTGATTATGTTAAGTTAGACATATATAGACATATATATGTGTATATATGTATAAATACATGTGTGTATATGTTTATATATACATAAACATATATTGTTTGTGAATATATATGTGTATATATGTATGTTCAAAACCACATATATTTGTACATATATGTGTGTGTGTGTGTATATATATATAGCTTAGCTTTTGACTTTTTTTTTTTTTTTGAGATAGAGTCTCTCTTTATTGCCCAGGATGGAATGCCATGGTGCAATCTGGGCTCACTGCAACCTCCACCTCCCGAGTTCAAGTGATTTTCCTGCTTCAGCCTCCTGAGTAGCTTCTACAGGTGCCTGCCACTACACCTGGCTGATTTTTGTATCTTTAGTAGAGATGAGGCTTCACCATGTTGGCCAGGCTGCTCTCGAACTCCTGGCCTCGGGTGATCCGCCTGCCTTGACCTCCCAAAGTGCTGGGAATAGAGGCATGAGCCACTGCACCCAGCCTTGACTTAGTTTTTGATTATGCTGAGTTAGACATATATATACGCACACACTTATGTACATATGCATTTATAAAATCAGTCACTGAAATTTTTGAAGTTCCATTATCTCTCCAGAGACCTTGGGAGATTCAAATTTTTCCACGTAAATATCAGCTGAAACAACATGTGGTCTACTTTGATAATTAATTTTTTTTCATTGTTACAGATTCAGCGAGTGCAAGTGGAGTTTTGTTACAGGGTTATATGTGTAATGGGGAAGCCTGGGCTCTTAGTGTAACCATCACCTGAATTGTGTACACTGCTCCCGTTAGGTAATTTTTTCTCCCTCTTTCCTCCCATGCTCCCACCTTTCTGAGTCTCCCATGTCTGTTACTCCTCTCTCTGTGTCCATGTGTACACATTATTTAGCGCCCACATATAAGTGAGAACATGTGATATTTGACTTCCTGTTTCTGAGTTATTTCACTTACGATAATGGCCTCCAGTTCCCTCCATGGTGCTGCAGAAGACATAATTTCATTCTCTTTTGGCTGAATAGTATTCTACGGTATGTATACACACCACATTTTCTTTATCCAACCATCCTTTGATGAATATTTAGCATGATTCCATATATTTACTATTGAGAATAGTAATGCAATAAACATAGGAATGGAGGTATTTTTGACACAATGATTTAGTTTTGTGGGGATAGATACCCAGTAACGGGATTGCTGGATCAAATGGTAATTCTAATTTTGGTTATTTGAAAAAATCTCGATACTGTTTTCCATAGGGGTTGTATTAATGTATATTCCCACCAATAATGTATGTGTTCCCTTTTCTCCACATCTTTGCCCACTTCTGTAATTTTTTGACTTAAATAATAATAGACATGTGAACTATTTTTAATACTAGAGATGTGGCCTATTTGAAAACTTTAAAACTTACAGTATTTCCATAAAATTCACAAATGCTCAAAATTATATGGCCTATTTTATAATACCTTTTCTTTTTTTGTGTTAAAATCAGAACTTAATATGTTAATCCTATTGGTCAAATAAATTTAAAAATTCATTATTGAAATAAGTCATAAGTTCCTACTAGGTAAAAACAAAGATGTTTCTTCATTTGGACAAATGTCATAAGTTACCCTTTGAAACTGCATAAATGGAAACACAACATATTTACCAGCCTAGAGAAAAATGTCACCATTTTGTTCTAAGGCCACTCTGGAAAATCAACATTGAAGATATCCACCAAACAGTCATTACCACATAGGTATGTCACAACACAAATGACCTTGTAAGAAATAAAAATACAGATTAAAAAGAAACAAACCTATTGGGCAATGGAACAGGTTAAAATTTTTCTCCCTGTATTTCCCAGTTTGTGTCCTATCAACAACATAGACAGCAGTCTAGCTGTCAACCAGACAGCAAGCTCAGGAAAAGCAAGATGCTCTAGGATAAAAAAAACGAGAACCAAAGGCATTGTCAGTGTGAGAGGATTGGGAAACCTAGGGGTCAAAGGGGAGCAAGCGGCTCACAATTCTGTCAAGCAAGCAAGAACTCAGTTGGAAGAGAGGTATGGGAATGCCAGTGTCTGTGATGAGTTGACAAAGAAAATCAGGCTGTTACATTCCTTAGAGACAGAAGTCAATCTCAGATTAAGAATGATATAGGACCACTGAGTGTTTAATAAGTCAGAAAAAAGGACAGATTCTGACAATTTCATATGGCTTTGAGACAAACACATGCTCAGTGACACAAGTAATTATTTCATATATAAAATGCATACCCCATGGCAATATTGATCAATTTTTCCCTATCAGCTCCCTCTCAACATCAGCTGAAGTAGAATTAATCGAAAATGATCTCAGTGTGTCTTAACATCACCTCGGTTGATAAGGATAATTTCAAAAGGACATTCAAAATCCAGAGTTTAACAATTTCATACCATGTATCAGAACCTGATGCTTAGACTTGGAAATGAAGTAATACTCTTGGGTAAGCTTAACCCCCAGAAAGGATTCCTGTAACTGCAGCAGAATTAGAATAATAAAGCTTTTCATCAACTTGCTGAAAGCCAGAGTTGTCACTAAACTATCTTCATGGGATGTAGCTTTCATTCCTTACATTGATTTGGCACCCGGACCAAACCCCTATTCATTCCACATCCACAACTGGTCTCAGTTCTCAATTTGCATGGCACTCTCCAGGCCACTGGCCACATTTGCCAGGATATTATGTTTCCTCTCCAGGACTGCTTCCCAACTCTGTCCCACGAAAGGCTTGTTTGTCAAATACAGAATTTATCCACAAAACCAAAGTCTAAATACTAAAGATTATTTACAGAAATTATTTTACTCTAATTTTATGGGTTAAAAAATGTTCCTGATTTTTTTCTATTCATAAATCCTGCCTTTATTTCCATAAAATAAACAGTGATTTAGGAACCTCCATCAGTTTATAAAGCTCTTAAGTGTGCCTCAAAAATCTACTGATTGTAGTAAGTACTGAAATAACAGTAGTCTAAGTACTATAGGCTTAACCTTCTCATTATAGTACTTAGGACAGATACCTGCCAGTCATCTTGACATACTGTACACTGTAATGAATCATATTAGTATTCATTTGGGATTAAGCATATGCATATTAGTAAACAAATATTAACTGCAGTAATACAACTAAAAACAAAATCAAGGAATGATCAGAAGAGATTATAAATAATAATGTAGACCTATTCTCCCCTACTAGAAAGCCTCAAACAAAATTGCATAGAAAAATAGTGTCAGAGTAACAAATAAATAGAAACGAAAAAGACTTTAATCTAAAAAGAGCGAAGGTAAGCAGTATATCATCAGTCAGGATGGAGATAAATAAAGAAAACATACATTGCTCCATGGACACCTGATATAACATAAAACCTGAAGGCTTAAGGATGAGTATTGATCACCATGGATGGGTGACATGGGGCAAAAATACGGGGAATTTCTTACAAGCAAGAGATCTGCAAAATGGCTAATACATTTGCATTTACAATCCCAGTTTTTTTCTAAATTAGTGCTATTCAAGAACATTGTTGCACCCTACTCTAAAGTATGTATTTTACTCATTCTGAGACAAAATATGTGAAGTAAAAATGCATGACACCCTGCTAGGGAAAGGGGAGATACACACCCCAGCTATCTCCAGTGAGTGCTCAGTGAAGACTTTCCTGTAATTCTCTCAGAATTTTCTACTATCACAATGTATAATTATTCCAAATGTATATTCTATAGCCCAACAAGCATTATATTTAAGAACTCACGTAAAGAATAACAGAGTGATGAAAATTCAACATTAATGAGCAGGGCTAATCATGGAGTGGATCTCCATTTTGTGATTATATAAGTGAACTATTTGTATGATCCTGAAAGTAAAATAGACTCTTTCAACTCCATATGTGATAAACCAATGTGAATAACTCACGTATTTCCCATAGTTAAATAATGACATATTAAACTCATCTGAGACAGAGCATGTATAACCAAGCTACTTTAAGAATTTATGAACAAATATACCCTCCAATATGTATATGTATATATATACTGATACAAGTTATGCTATAATAAAATATGTCAAGGTAATATTTAATCTATTTGTGTGTGTAAATACACATAAATAACTATTTTAATTTATTTTAACATATTTGTGTGTGTTTCCAGTAGGTTAAATACTTGTTTCTTTTAAATTAAATTGGTTCTGTAATCTCATTCCATAGATGACCATTCTAAACACAAAACTATCATCCAACATATATCACTCTGTCTCATATGCTAAAAGAGTAACCCTCTGAGTGCCAGCATGGACTTCTCAGATGTATGCACAAAAGTTTATACTGAATTAAAGAAAATACAGATCAAAGTGGAGTGTTTTGACTATAGTAACTTAAGACCATCTCCAATGAGAATGACTAGTGTGTTTCCTTTGGGAAAGAGAAACACTGGTGCATGTCGTGTACACTGGGTTGATTCCTTCCATCAAGCAGACTGCTCTGATAATCTTTGCTTAACATAAAACTGCCTCATATCTTCAAAAGAGTCTGTAATAAAGGGTCATGACATAACAGATTCGGGCAGGGAGGTTCACTCCAGCATGTTCTCTAAAGCACTAAGGTGCTTTAGGGAAAGTAAGTGTTTAGTTTAAAGGTAACACGGATAAAGATTAACCCCACAACTTGAAAATTAGCTAATATGTGAATAAAGTATAAGTACTTGACAAAAGCATCAGAGCTTGATTGAGAAGTAATTGCAGGCTAAGGTCAGAGCTAAGCCATGCATCCTGGGTCATTGCTTTGCATAATGCTGAATGCACAGTCAACTCAACAAATCCAATGGTGTTGACCTGTCTTTTGTATAAGGAACTGAACAGTCACAGCATCAAATAGCTTTAACTAGCACTTACTTGTTTATTCAAAAAATAATGAATAGGAAAACATTTCTAACACTCAAAGCATTGGCTGACACACACACATGCACACACCTCTAACTTAGTTTATCTACCATTGTATTTAACTCAAATATGGACATCATTTGTTTCTTAGAGAGATTTGAAACAATATATGGACAAAACATGTCAAATAATGATGCACTGAAGTTGTATTAATTGTTGTTGCTTCTGTCAATAAAAAAGTCTGACCATTAGCATCTTACTGCCAAATTAAATGGAAGAAAATTGGGTAAGTGTCCTCCCAGAGCCAATATTTTAAGGAGAAAAGAAAAAAAAAATTATTAGGAGGGGTTTTGATGTCAACAATAATAAAATTCAGTAGGCAAAAGAGCCAATGTTATTAAATCCAATATATGCCTTCATTGATGATGAAAGATAGATGACTACTCTCATAAGCAGAAACAGTAGAACTTGTAGGAATGGTAAGAAGTAACTAATGGCAATTTGTTCAGGCCTTCCCAGGTGTTACCTATGCTAAATGACTTCCATGCTTTGTCTCATAGACTTTCTATTCTTTTGTTTTATTTTGGTCTAGGCCATATGATTTCCTATGAGAAACTTATCATCTGGGCCACACAAAGTCTCAATTTGCTAACATCTTTAAAAATGTTTGACCAAAAAAAAACAATAAGACCAACAAAAGCAACTAAGTAAGCAACTCATCTTTCTGAAAAAAAAAAAAATTGCCAATTTTGCAAAATAATAAATTTTGTAAAATAATAATTAAATATTTTAGCAAAACATCATAGGGAGTAGCACAATTCAAGTTATATATTAATTAATAAAATATAGTATAAAAATTATAGCAGATTTATATGATTGATCAAATGATTATGTATTGTTTTTGGCAAAATAAACAAATTACCTTAAAACATAAATGTCTTGAATATTTCCTAATTGTATTGCTTTGACTTATTTGATCTTCCTCTCTGTATCATTAGAATTTCTAATTAAGTTTGTTTTTTTGGTTGTTGTTTTGTTTTTTTAATAGAGAAGAGGTCTCATGTTGCCCAAGCTAGTGTTGAACTCCTAGCTTCAAACAATCCTCCACCTCAAAGTACGTGGTATTACAGGCATGAGCCACTGAACCTGTCCTACTTAAGATATTATAGAAATGAAGTGTTTTACATCTTTGTTACTATCATTGTGATCGAAATCTAGGAAGTATAAACTTAAGAGATGTGTGTAATTCTTCCTTGTCTCTGCCAGAGCTGATTTTTCTTGCATCTGCTTTGGCAATAATTCCTCTCCCAAGAAACATGGTTTCTTCCTTGCAGTTATTGGGTTAAATATTTTTTTTCTCTGCTGTTCTGAGCTGCAAGACCACATAGCCCAGAGGCAGACAACAAGAAAGTTAGAGTAAACAAAGAAAAGTAATAAGAAAGAAATAATAGAAATGCAAAAGAACAAAGTCTACTTTAGCAAAAGGTAACTGAATGAGATTATTACAGTTTCACATGCTGAGACTTCTTATGTTTCACTTAGCTATAGACTATTTCATAGTTTGTTTGTGTATGTGTGTTTGTGCACATACACGTTTGTGTGTGTATATATATTTAAAATGTCCATATCTTAAATATGACCAATAAAAACAACTAAGGAATGAGAGATCAAAGAAAATAAGATTTATAAACAGCTTCATTTTCTGCCAAGGTGTTCATGTTCCCTTCAGAGATATATTTGGCCTTTTGGATAGAATGTAGGTTTTAGACAGCAGTAATTGCTTCCTGAAACTGAGAATGTTTAACTTTTTTTAACTTGATTACAGCTTAAACCTGAGGAAAGGTGTTCAACTCAAAGGATATCTTTTTGAGATTAAGATAGTGTCATCTAAAATAAAAAATAAATGCCTCAGAGCTGAGTACCCTTGTCATCACTACTTAATAGTTAGGGCTAGCCGAAATCCAACATCATGCCAGTTTACTTACCATCTGATCTGAGAACTGATCTGTTGTCTACACGCAAAGCCAACTCCAGAAGAGTTTCAGAGTAAGCATGTCAGAGCCAAGCACAAGGGTCAAGTATTAGGTATAAAAAAGAATTATGAACATTTTTGTAGTTTTGTACATTTACTCCTAAGTGCACACTTCCAGATAATTTGAAATGATGATGTTGGCACTGCTCTTAATCAAGTTTCAAGTCCAGGAAGCGATTTTCAACTCCCCAAAAGGGTAGGACGTCCTGCCACTGTGGTTGCAGAGGAGCCTGCACTTCATCTTACCTGTCACCTTATCTATTTCTCCAACACCGTAACAGCCTCAAGAATAGAGCTTTCCACATAGTACTCACCCAACACCTGCTACAGTCCCTGGAACGTAAGTGGAGATCAATACTTGCACACTGAATAATACAGACAAGGAAGACTGGTAAATAATAAAAAGCAGATTTTGAGTCTAAAGGAATGCATTGCTCAAAGTCAAGTAGCAAGAGGTAAAGGAAGCTGCCATTAAACATTTCTCTTCTGCTATGAGACCTCATTTTAGCGATTACTCTTTTAATGTATGCAGTTAAGTCTCAATGATAAAGTTAATAAAATACAAAATAAAAATGGAAAGATAAATTAGCTGGGAGCAGTGGTAGATGCCTGTAATCCCAGCTACTTGGGAGGCTGAGGCAGGAGAATCACTTGAACCTGGGAGGCAGAGGTTACTATGGGCCAAGATCTCACCACTGCACTCTAGCCTGGGCGACAAAGGGAGACACTGTCTCAAAAAAAAAAAAAAAAAAAAAAAAACAAGGAGAGATAATGCAAAGTATCCTTAGAGATGTGGATTGTGATTCTAGCTTTGATACTATCTAGCTTTAAAGCTTTTATCAAGATTATTCAATTGGCCCAAGGCTTCATTTTCATATCTTAGACAATGGACTTAGATTAGTGGATCTTTCAGCTCTAAAATGCTATCATCCTCTATCTAATATCTGTACATCAGCTAATAGATTCATTTAAGAAAACTAACTAGGACTCACTGTCTCTACTATGCACTTTTTGCCAATCTATTGTTTTATAACTAGGCAATAGTATGCTTACTGGTTTCTCTGCACCCAATTTGATTGCCTATAAGTTCATTATCTCTACTATACTGAGTGATCTTTAACCAGGAACACAAATCTGAACTTGGCATACCCCTGAAAAAAAAAAATCCTCCAAAGGATTTCCATGAATTCCAAATTCAATTACATTCCAAACTCTTTAGCATAGCTTTCTGCAATCTACTTCTTGCATGCCTACCATAACATACTCTGATTCTGTACTCTGCTCTAGTCTCACTGAGTTTCCCTCTGTGGCATCACAGGGATATGCTCTCTTGCCTTTGAAAAGTGGTGTTCTTTAGAACAACCTTCCCACCTACTTGTGATGCAACTAACTTCTACTATGTATTGCTCAGTGGACATAAAACACTTAGCAGAGTGCCTTAAACACAATAGGCACTCCAATATTTGACTAAACGATTTTAAAATCACTCAAGCCAGGAGAAAGCTTCCTTTATTTTTTTTTTTTTTTTTTTTTTTTTTTTGTGCAGTAAGCACCTTTTAAAAACCTGCAAGACATTACCGTGGTTTATAAATGGTTCACAATACACGGTGCCTATTGCACTGAAGTAAAACTGAAGCTCGGAAAGCACTAATTGCCAAGACTGTTGGAGGAAAACAAATACTCTTCTGTAACTGTACACAAGTTACTCTGCAAAAAGCAAAGCCAGGCTAACTGAAGAGACAGCTGCAAAACACACAATGATATAATGTGTTTGCCGATCTGCAAAATCATTTGAAAGTTGCTGCTTCAACAGCTGGTATCTGGGAAGTGTAAGCATCGTTTGGTCTAGTTAAAATTACACAAAGCAGGAATGTTTATTATGCACACAAAAAGGAGATTCGGATGTTGAAGTTACAGCACTTTTAAAAGTCTGGAACAGTCAACGAAACACTTGTTGACAGTTGGAAAAATCTCCAATACAGTCATATTGGTTTATTCATGTTCTGTTTCTAGTTCTATTAAGTCTTATGATAACATCTCTGAAGAATATTAAAGCCCATAGAACCCTCAGCCTGGCTGAAGTCACATCATACTCTGAGCCTAGCCTGTGTCTAAACTGGACAAATAGCAGGCAAATGCTTAATCTTAGCATTATTATTTAACATGCCTTAGCATTTACAGAACACTAAATAATTATACACTTACAGTACTGGACATCAATAAATAGAGGAGTAAACTGAGCTAAATGGCGTAATAAAATGGTTGCCCACAACCCATCTCCTGCCAAAAATGTTTCTCTAATCCCACTATGATGCCCACATTTTCCACATTACTCATTCCTTTGGTTTAATAAAAATCTTCTCAGTTGTCTTCTGTAGAACAGATATGTCAATAGCTTGACTTTGGAAGAGAAAAAAGCAAATAGATATGGTTTTATTGTCAAATAAATATGGGGAAGATTGCTTTAAGCAAAATCAAATGTTTTTTCTACTGCAGTACTTCTCAGAGCTTTGAGGAAGGAACCTAGTCAGCAGTTTCTCACATGTACCTGGACTCTGTGAACAGAACTCTTTTCATGAAACTCTTTCTCAGAGAATAGTAATTCATATTTGAAAGTCATATTAGAAAATGCTAATTCATGGTACTATTGGTTGTTTAAAAAACTAGTTTCCTGAGGCATCTAGTACATTATCTCACACTAATATATTTACCAAATTAATAAATCCAAGTAGCAGCCCAGTCACCGGACGAGGGAAGCACCACTTTCTTGTCCTCATAGTCCATAACAAAATAGGTGTATGTGTATAAAACAGATTCACATATACATATTCACATGTATATGTGTGTATAAACATACTCCCATAAGAAAGCTTCCCTGAAGTGAGAAGTTGCTTCTCCTCTTTTCAGATTCTTCTTACTCATTTTTGGTTTCAACTTTTAATTTAGATTCTAGGGATATGTATGCAGGTAGTTACAAGGATAGATTGTGTGATGGTGAAGTTGGGATACAGCTGAACCCATCACCCAGTTGGTGAGCACAGGACCCAAAGGGTAGTTTTTCAATCCTTGCACCACTCCCTGCTTCCCCCTCTTCTAGTTCCCAGTGTCTACTATTCCCATCTTTATGACTCTGTGTATGCAATGTTTATCTCCCTCTTACAAGTGAGAACATGTGGTATTTGATTTTCTGTTTCCGTGTTAAATTGCTTAGAATAACGACCTCCAACTGTATCCATGTTACTGCAAAGGACATGATTTCATTCTTTTCTATGGCTGCATACTATTCTATGGTATGTATGTGCCACATTTGCTTTATCCAATCCATCATTGATAGGCACCAATGTTGATTCCATATCTTCAGAATTATGAATAATGCTGTGATGATTATTTTCCTTTGGGTATATACATAGTAATGGCATTGCTGGGTCAAATGGTAGTTCTATTTTTAGTTCTCTCAGGAATCTCCAAACTGCTTTCCACTGTGGCTGAACTAATTTACATTCCCACCAACTGAAGCTGCACTGCACACCTAAAACCATCTGATCTTCGACAAAGTCTACAGAAATAAGTAATAAAGAAAAAAATTCCCTTCTCAATAAATGGTCCTGAGATAACTGGCTAACCATATGCAGAAGAAAAAAATTAAATGATTACCTATTACCATATACAAAAGTTAACTCATAAAGACTTAAACGTAAGACCTAAAACTATAAAAATTATAGACAAAAATCTAGGATATACCCTTTTGAACATTGGCCTTGGCAAAGAATCTATGACTAAGTCCTCAAAATCAATTGCAACAAAAATGAAAATTGGCAAGTAGGACCTAACTAAACTAAACAGCCTCTGCACAGCAAAAGAAACTATATACAAAGTAAACAGACAAGTTACAGAACAGGAGAATACACTCACTAGTCATGTATCCAACAAAAGTCTAATATCTGGAATTTATAAGAAACCTCAATCAAAAAGCAAAATGCAACCCCATTAAAAATGGGTGAAGGACATGAACAGACATTTCTCAACAGAATACATTAAAGTGGTCAACAAACAGGAAAAAATACTTAACACCACTAATAAGCGAAATGTAAATCAAAACCAAAATGAATGCCATTTCACACCAGTCAGAATGGCTGCTATTAAAAAGTCTTCTCACTCATGTATTCACTGCTCCCCAGGGGAGGAGCTGTCACTATCTGACAGAACAGGCAGACAGATGAAACTGAGTCGCTTTCTTACTTTTACGACCTGTTTAGCCAGTTTGGGTTTTTGTTACTACTGCCAGGAACCAACCTAAAGTTTTCATCCACTGAGGCCATTTCCCTGAGCCTCAGAATCCCCATTTCTAAAATGAGGGTGGTAGCATCTGCTTTAGTGGTTGTTTTGCTATTAGAGTTGGGACTCAAATGTTTTGTTAAGTGTTGGCCTTGTCAAAAGGCTCCGTAATTTCTTTTTCTGTTACTATCATAGAATTCATCACAACTGCATGCAAGGTCTGTATAATCCATGTAACATCTATTGCTCTTGTCAGCAGCAAGAGGCTAGAGGCTTCGTCTTTTTCCTTCTTCCTGTGAATACTAAAGACAAAGTCTGACACATGGCCTGTTCTTTGTGCATATTTAGAGAATACATTCTCTAGACAAAGGTAAATTACGTTCTTTGTTACTTGTGTTTTTATATCTTGTCTAAACTAGAAGCAGTCACTTAGCCTTTTAAAGAGGCTCCAGTTTTTGCAGAGCTGCATAGCAGAAATAGACAGAAAAAGTTTAATAGATTTGTAACTGTAGAAGACAATTTCACTGATCAGTAAAATTTGTATTTCTTCATAAGTAGCCTAAAATCAGGTCAAATCACGATAACTGAAGAAAATTCATAGGATGCGAGGGGGAGTCTCTTCTGCTTAAACTCGTCCATCTCCAGAGAAATTTGTCATTTAGGTATTCATTTGATAATAAAGTTTCCCTATGATCTTTATTCTTAACTTAGAAAACTTCCTCACAACTGAGTATGAGTTACTTTAACATGAAAATTAGGTAGACCTCTATTATTAGATAAACCTCTCCATGTAGGGAAAGAATTTTGATTGAATAGATAGGAGAACAGGAAATTTAACCAGAAAAACCATGATGAAATATATTGGACAGTATAAAATATTTTGTGTTTGGACAGGGAAAATGAGGCAGATCACAGAGAGGGTCAAAAAGAGACATGAGAGGTCAAAGCTGAAATTCCAACTTAATAGGTTTGTGTGCATGTATCCATGTGTGTGTCTGAGTGTGTGGGTGTACGTGTGGATCTTTTAATTTGTCTGAAGTAGAAAAATTACTTCACTAGATGGATGAAGCTGTAAGTAGGATATGGTAGTAGCATATCACCCTTAGTTCTGATCAATTTAGCTCAGTTCAATATGACACACTCAGCATCTCCCTCTGCAATCTGTTCATACTGACATAAGGAATGGAGGCAAATCATAGAAAAGATAAAAGAGAAGCATGTATCCCATTACCTAACATCTTCCCATCTCAGTAGCACTTTCACTTGTATAAAGCTCATCTCCAGTGGAGATGTGAGAAGTGCTAAGCATCTATTGAAATTATACACTGTCAACAACTTGGGAAAAAATAAGGATGGAGAGGGAAAAACATAGTAAGACTAGACGCAAGCCAACACTCTTCCT
Source organism: Colobus angolensis palliatus (assembly GCF_000951035.1). Classification (NCBI taxonomy): domain Eukaryota; kingdom Metazoa; phylum Chordata; class Mammalia; order Primates; family Cercopithecidae; genus Colobus; species Colobus angolensis. Next base: position 390,650 of record NW_012114799.1, read on the forward strand.
TGTACTTAAAACCCACGCATTCTTGTAGAAAACATGATCTTCAGCACTGCAGTTGAATTCTTGTCACTTTTCAATTGTCTTTATGCTGGTAAGCAGGTCCTACTCCCCACCTTCTACACCTTCTATATTCATCTCTTCCTTGGTTAGTTACCACAGAGAGCTGACTGCTTTCTAAATTTGAGTTGGCCATATATTGAAATTTCCTTTATGACTTTATTTCTATGCAAAATAAGCATTAACTCCAAAGACATGTTTGTTGTTGTTGTTTTGTTTTCTCAACATTTGTAAAAGGAATTTTTCCCGTTAGGCAGTCAAACAAGAGAAAGACATTTTCTTCTTCCTCTGTCCTTGATGAAAACAGTATTTCTAAAACCATGCCAATATGGAAGCCATGTGTGGCTATTTCAACTTTATTTAGTTAAAAATTGATGAAATCCAAAATTCAGTAATTCAGTCACACTAGCCATACTTCCAGTGCTCATTAGCCACATGTCCATATTAAACAGAAATACTTACTCATCACAGAAAGTGCTATTGGACAGTGCTCTTCCAGAATTCAAAAATATTTTACGTAGGGAAATATGAAAAGCAAGTAAAGCTATGCAGAATCCAATTTTGGATTCTCAAAATAATGAAACACATTAAAATAATACAACTGTCTCTGATATAGACTTTCCTGGAAAAGTAGAGGCAAGTAGGTCCACTGGAGTATTTAGACCAAAGCTGTGCAATTAAAAGAGAAAATACTCAATAAGAAGCTGAATTAGATGACTTTAAAATTCCCAGGGAGTTTAATCAGTAAATTGAAAATACGTTCAATTCCATAAAGCCATGATTTTCTGATTCTTAATTTGCAGATATTTTTCATTTTGTGACAAACTAGAGAAGATTTTATTTTATGTTTCCAGGTCATAGAAAATTGCTTAACTTAAAATTCAGCAGCCTTTGTGGCTTAAAAGTTTTAATCAATTAAATAATGTAGGCTAGGCATGGGTGCTCATGTCTGTAATTCTAGCACTTTGTGAGGCTGAGGCAGGAGGATCCCTTGAGGCCAGGATTTCAAGACCAGCATGGAAAATATAGCAAGATTCCGTCTCTAAAAAAATAAATAAATAATGAAAATGCATTATGAATCTGTGGTTGTGTTCTCATCCAATGTAAAATCATCTGGATAAATAGCATCTTAAGAATGCACAGATACTGATTTAACACAAAATTTAGAACCCTGCGTCACTTCGTACCCTCATCCTAAGACATAAAAACACTACTTTTCAAAGAAGACACTATATGTGTGACAGGAAATGAGAGACGTCCTCATTCTGTAATGTCCTAATGTTTTCCTTCTTCAAATAAGGATTTTTTTAACTTCAACTTTTCCTGAGGAAGTAGCAATTCTGAATTTGCAAAATCATTGCTCTTGAGGACACATAAAGCCTTCACTCTCTTACTGCTCCACTGGGGAAGGAGAGGCTGGGAACATGTGCAGAGCGGGAGGTGGAGTCATTTTTTAAGAAAGGATTTCCACATAACTTGAGGATAACATGAGCTCTTGAAAACAAATAGTCTACCTGACAAAGAATCATTTTTGTTTCCTCTTGTTGGACTCATTTCTTCTTCTGTTTATGTCTAGACACAATTAGTAGGTCCTAGTTTAAGGTTTCACCCACTGAGAAGTGATGTGAAAAATCTGACCTGTCTCTAAAGGAATCATCAAATGGTTCCATGTCTTTTTTATTTTATTTTATTGTATTTTATTTTATTTTATTTTGAGACAGAGTCTCACTCTGTAGCCCAGGCTTGAGTGTAGTAGTATGATCTCAGCTCACTGCAGCCTCTGCCACCCAGATTCCAGCGATTCTCCTGCTTCAGCCTCCCAGGTAGCTGGGATAACAGGCATGCACCACCAAACTCGGCTAAATTTTGTATTTTTAGTAGAGATGGGGTTTCACCATGTAGGCCAGGCTGGTCTCAAACTTCTGACCTCAGGTGATCGGCCCGCCTCAGCCTCCCAAAGTGCTAGGATTACAGGTGTGAGCCACTGCACCCAGCTGATTCTGAGTTTTTAAATCTGTGCGTTGTGTTTGACTGCGTTGACCAAAGATACGCTTTTAGAGTAGTTTGTTTTTCTAAAAATCTTTCAGATTTTGCAATGGCTGGAGTCTCATTTATTTCTTAATAGGATTAGGAGGATGATCCAAAGTAGAACTGAATAACTGCTATGAATTGAGGAACATGGAGGTCTCTCTTGTTTCCAAATATCCATTTCCTTTTTTCTTCCTCTCCCAAAAAATAACTAGTATGTCTGCCTCCTCTCTATGAGCATTATTTCTTTGGGATAAAATTCGGAAGTCTTCAGGAACTGCAGATATGTTAAGACACTCAGTAGCACCTCAGTTTAAATTAGTATTAAAAATAAGCTCCCACTGTGTGGAATGACTCAAGTAGACAAGAATAAACAGTAATAAAATTGTGATTTATGAGAATAGATTCAGAAAGTGTCCAGAGCCTGACTTATAGTCAGCAGGGTGGTCACAGGTAGAACATTCTGTGTCAAAATGGCAAAAGGCATTGACAAGAGAAATCGACAGAGAGTTAGGTTAGCAGAGTAAACAGGTATTCTGTAACCTTCTCAAGCGCTGTGCCTGCTTAGGGAAATAATAGTCTTATAAAGTCTTATTCTTCTGCATAATAAATAGTCCTTTCCACCAAAGACACCAAAGAGTACACCAGAGTTTTCCTGAAGGGCGCTTCCTTTGTTGGTACTTAATCAACTTTTATTTGTAATCTGCATATATAAAAGATTAATTGCTAGCTACTTAATGACTTTGGCGGAAAAAAAAAATTAGCTGAATATTTAATCTCACCACAGAGTTCCTTGTACATATATCTCAAAATCCAAGAATTACAGCAGAGATTGGCAGTAGTAATGGTTATCTGAAACTCTGCTTTACACAACAAATGATCTCTCTCAATGCTTTCATCCTTCAAATACAGCACTGCTCTGGATGGAAAGAACGCCCAACCAAACCATCTGTCAGAGAAGACAGAGTTCAGCTGGAAAAGGCAGTTTGTTTTGCTGCACTCTTAAATTTTCTTGCTTCAAACTAGATGAAGTGTGGGGGAACAAATGCAACATCAGATGCAACAACTGATGCACAGAAAATAGTGATGGAACCCAGGGCTGGTGTCATTTCTGTCTAATCTAAGTTTGGAATACAGTCCTTCTACTCTGCAGATATTTTATATACTTCCTGTTGGTTAAAGGTCAGAGATCCAGGAGGCTGTCCTCTGGCCTATTTTAAAACACTGTGGGTGTTATGACAATGTTTCATCTCAAAAGTTTCAAGCTTTTGATATATTATATTATTCGACATGTGCTCCAACTCAGACCTGCAACCTGTCAATTACGTCTTATGAAATCCAGATATTTTTAATCATCCTATCAAAACAGTGAAGAAAAAGCAAATCATAATACAACGACTATCTTTTTAAAATCATCATCTCTTCAGTCTTGATACATGCTATAAACAAAAAGATAATGAATAAAAGAAAAACTAACGTAACATTTTAGTCTAATCCTAAATGAATCAAGATTTCTTCTCCAACCCTTTGGGTAAGTAGGTATGTTATTTTAAAAAAGATACAGCTACATTGTTCTCTGCGGACAAAATTGGCCTCCCAGGAATTTGTTACATTCAAACCAAGAACTAGTAGTTCAAATAAGGTAATGAGAAGTCCCTTAGTGTAGAAAGTTTGAAAAAGTCAGATGATAACAACTTAATCGTTATTTGAAATATATTTCATGCCTAGTGCTTAAAAGCCAATAGGCACCAAAACAAATAACAGAATTCACTTGACAATGGTAGTCTCTGCACTATATATACTAGAACCTCCATACAAATATACAACAGATCCCAAGCAGAAAAAATGCATACATAGATATGCACACAAATAAATAACGTTACTGTAAGTGTGGCTATTTGTTATCATATTCAAAATGGGCAAATAAGATTATCAACTCAGTTGCTTAACAAGAATTTTGTTTGTTAAAAATTTAATTAAAGCTTTTCATTAAATAATTTAATAACATTTGTTAATGATATAATAAGTTATATCTGAAATTTAATAGGTCATCAATAAATGTTAGCTATTATTATTACTACTACTATTATTATCTACATTATCATGGTTAGCCTCTAACATGTTTTTTATAAGGACTGCAAATGTGTGGAGATGTAAAGAGAAATAAATCTAGAAGTTAGGTTCCATTTAATGTTTCAAGGATGGCAAAGGCTTCTGATTAGAAGAAAAGGTAAGGAAAGTTTTCCATCCTTTTTCATATTAAGATCTACTTCTTGAGAGGCAATAATGACGGTAAGCACTCATTTAGAAGAGGCTTTCCTTCATTCTGTATACATTTATTAACCCCATGCCGGAGTTTGACATAGGCACTGGAAATTTAGTAATGTAAAGGAATAAGAAAAAACATCTTCTTCACTGAACTTAAGTCTGGGTGGGGTTGGTGGGCTGAGCAGAGAGAGGACACAAACAACGAAGAGAATAAATAAGTAAAAATTGACGCAATTTTAAGTAAATCCCTCTAGGGAAAGATTCACTGAAAGTAATTTGATCAAAGTGTTTAAGAAGCTGAAGGAGTAATCCATGAAGATATCTGAGAGAAGATAATTCCAGACCAGTGAAACAGCAAAAGCAAAGGCATGTCTGAACTGGAGGAATCTGGAGGTGTATATATAGAGTGACAGAAAGTTATATTAAAGGGTAAATATTTTTCAGATGTGTGAGTACACTACTAAACACATACATGCCAAATTCTGACAACAAACATTTTCATTGGTGGCTTCACCACAACCAAAAGTGGTGCCATAAAGCTGAGTGGTATTAGTAAGAGGGTGTTTGAGATGAATCCAGGAAAGTATCAGAGTGTTACAACCTATTATAAAAGCCTTGGCTTTTACTCTGAGCAAGCTGGGGAATCACCGAAGAATTTTAAGCTGAGAGTTGCTCATTTAAGTCTCAGCCTAATCATTTAGGACAGGCGTATCTATTTTAATTAGTCTTCATGCAAATATATGAATCATTTCCAAGAAAGCGAGATTAAGATGATTACTAAGTTGTGATGAGAAAGTACAGTGAATGAGAGACAGAAAGAGTTTGAGAGGCAATGCTCTAAGTCAATTAGAAAAGCTCAGTAAATCTTTCACAGCGGAAAGCACTGCTATTACAAATCAGAGTGATATAATAGCATTTATCATGGCCATAGGTACACTACAAATTACTGAAATTGCTCTTTGGGGAGTACTACAAAAGTTGGTAATAAGATTCTGAAAATACAGAGAAATGCTAGGTAGTTTATGTAATTAAATTCTGAATCATACCAATTATAAATGTCATAGCATATTTATTTTCATAAGCATACTTCAAGACCCTAATATCCTGTTGCTTCATCCAAAGTGGATGCAAATTGAGCCAAATTTTACAGCCAAGATTCACAGGTATCTCAAATTCTAGCTACCCAGATAAAGTCATCTGTTAGGGTTTATAGTAGGCTCTAAATGTGGTACAGAAAATCTGGTATCAATGCTTAAAGAACTTGAAGATACACCCAATAAGATATCTTACCCTAAAACTTGAATTTGGAGCCAAATTACAGTGACTAAAAATGGCTGGAGTTAATTGGCTTTTTTGATGAGACCACTTCTGATGTGAAACTCTCCTAGTAACTCCTAAAGGTAAGTTTATGAGTCCATATTCCCAACTCCACTTATTCCATTCTCCTCTTTGCCTACTGCTTTGTTTCCTCAGCCCGGACTCCTTTCCTCAATATCCCATTATTAACTTTTGCCCATGTAATGTTTACGCACTACTGGGCTAAACCTTATTCATCCATTTCCAAGATGCAATTTAAGTTCCAATGTTACCAATCTCTGATAGGACGCTCTTTTCTGATCTCCATATTTTATTCTAGTATATGGCTATATTCAAACTTATGCTTGGTGTTATGGTGCTTTTTCCTCCAAACATTTCTCTGATAAGCTTCTTCAGGACAGTCAGCTTGCACACCACACCCACACATCCATATGCTCTCACAAAGCGAGAAGTGCAGGCTGACAGCTCCAAAAGATTCATGAATGCCTTAACAATCTCCAAGAGAACATGGTCAGCAGCCTTGCCTCATTGCACTCACAGTGGTAATAAATGTAAAAGTCCAATTGTTTTTAAGCAAGTAGTCTCTTTCATGGTGATAGCTACCCACTAACATGAAAGGAAATGAAATTTTTTAAATGTAGGTTCAATCTTAGCTATTATGGGTCAATGCAATTAGAACAAAATCACAAATACATTCTGAAGCAGGAAGCTTTGCAATACTAATTATTTGGAGAGTATCTAAAATAAATATAGTCTTATAGTAATAATTGTAAAATGTGCTTTCATATTTTGAAATACAAAATATGAAATATTTCATAACATAGAGGAGAGGAATAACTAATTCAGTAGGTCATTGTCAACATTCTTCACCCAGTTAGGAGAAGCAGGCAGATGCAAGATTCAAACGAAGCGTAAGTTATTCTGTCCTTTTAAACATTTCATGTCTGAGGGAGGAATACGCTCCAGGGATCACATACATGTAAGTTGAACTCTAATTCTTCTGCGGCAGTTGCAATTCTTCTTTTCCTAAATTTCAAATAAATTAGAAAACCACAGGGGGAAATCTCTGGAAAAATATTGCTGGGCTTGATGGATTGTCCACAATTGATAAATAAAATGAACATCTGGTCCCTGGGGAAAAAAGGACACTTCAATGAGATGTATTTTTTCCTCAACAACACTGAAAACACTTCAAATGGACATGACATATTGATCCTGTATATTCCTTTCAAGATGTGTTCTTTATCTCTGCTTCTGTTCCACTAAATACTTGGTTGTCATGACAAATCCAGTTTTTCACCAAACTGGAAGTAATAAAATAAAAGATATACTGTGTATGGGTGCACCAGTGTTTCCAGAAGGGAAGTAGGAGAAAAATTCTAACATCCACTGAAGAGTTGCCCTGTTGCTTTGTGGCAGGAAGAGCGTCCCAAAATACAATGCCATGGCCATTCAGGGAAGGAAACGCATAAAGCAAAACCAAGGCAGAAGCAGCTGTTTAGAATTATCAAGGCACTGAACAACCTTTACCACTTCTAAATGAACAAAAAAGGTCCACAAGTTTGGTTCATTTTCTAAATTACGTTACAAAAAAAATGTAATAATAATTTCTGGGTACATATAGCCAAAAGCATCGTGTTCATCGTGTTAGAACAATCACGCAAACACATTAACAGAAGCAGGCTTGAGAGTGTGAATATGCCTGCAGAAGTAAATAGCTGGACAGATTTTTGAAGCACAAGCTCAAGGTAGTACTATCAAGACAAATAGTCACACTTTTAAAAAACAAAAGAGCAAAACTGCTTATTTGTTTACCTTCCACAGTTGCAATCCCTATTGTGTATTCATCTCAATGGGTGTTAGGGGTGGCAGTGAGGTATGGTTATTTTATCATGCTTAAACAACATTTACTCCTAACGCCTTTAAAAATAGACAACACTAAACTGTGAGAAGGACAAAGATCACATGATCTTAAAAGAACTATCTTGAAAGCCACCCACATTGAATCCAAATTGGAATCCCTTTCAATGTCTCAGGAGTAGAAAATAGATTTCAAATTACAGAGCACTTCTCATCTTCTAATAACAATACTGATTCATCAATATAAGTTTGTCCAGTCAGTGATCATCACGAACGCACACTGAATTTCCAAGATATAACCCCAGATCTGCAAAAGACACTGTCCCAACTTAAATTTTTCTGACAGGCAAAACCCAACACTAGGAAATTGACCACCACGACTTCTCTCCTATGCATAATGCATCGAAGGCTTTTCATCAAATGCTGTTTTCCCAAGGGGACTCGAGATTCTATGTCTGCTGAGATCAGTGTCTAAGAATATGAAACACACAGTAATCTCATGCTGGATCCAACACACGGCATTATTATATTAAACATCACACATAGATGTCCATTCTAGTCTTCCACTGTGTAGAACCACAAATGTTCACAGAACACTGTGAACTTAAAAGATTTTAGAATTAGTCACGTACAGTTGTCTATGGATAGACTCTTAAGCCCTAAAAGCAAAACCTTTGTACAAAACGCTCACGCAAGCCGGGCCAAACTCCCTCATTTGGCAATTAGCAGAAATCCAACAGGTAGAAAGGTTAAAACACCTATTAGTAACTGCCCTGTCCTAGCTTTACTCTCCTTAAGCAGCCATTCCATCTTTTTGTCAGTGTAAACAAGGGCGTAGCCTTAGAAATACTTACCCAAAAGCGCGGAGGCCACTGGCAAGCTGTAGCCTTCCTATCAAAAATCCTTAACACGGAGAAACCCCGTCTCTGCTGGAAATGCAAAATTAGCCAGGCATGGTGGCGCATGCCCGTAATCCCAGCTACTCAGGAGGCTGAGGCAGGAGAATCGCTTGAACCTGGGAGGTGGAGGTTGCGGTGAGCCGAGATCACGCCATTGCATTTCAGCCTGGGCAACAAGAGCAAACCTCCATCTCAAAAAAAAAAAAAAAAAAAATCCTTAACCCAGTAACTGGCAAATGGCCCAAATGCATTCAATCTGTAGCGGCAAGGACTCTGCTAATAGAAGAAAGTAGAAAAATAAGTTTTGGAGTAAACTTCATTGTGAGCACGCCTCATCTGGACAGAGCTATCCTAACTCAGAAAGCAAAAAAGTAGCATACTGACTCAAAATTCTTAAAGTATGAGGCTATTTTGTTAGAGATGATTTAACATTAACCACTGATAATTTGCTTAACCCAGCAGGTTTCCTAACAGGGGATCCAAATCTAAAGAGGCAGCACACGTGTTTAGATTTAATTAATTACCATACAAAGATCCAACGGGACCTAGGAGAAACTCCCTTCAGAACTGGACGACACTTATTTATAGATGGATCCTCCCGGGTGATTGAGGGAAAAAGATACAATGGGTATTCAAGAATTGATAGAGAAACTCTATCAATTAGAGTAAAAATAGAGTTAGGAAAATTGCCTAATAATTGGTCTACTCAAACGTGTGAGCTGTTTGCACTCAGCAAGCCTTAAAGTACTTACAGAACCAGGAAGGAACCATCTTACCGATTCAAAAAGGCATACTCCAAAGTATGCCTTTTGAGTGGTTCATACATTTGGAAAAATTTGCACTGAACGAGGACTTACCAATAGCAAAGACTAACACCTGGTCCACAAGGAATTAATCACCCACATATAAATAACATTCATTTGCCAAAAGGAACAGCTATTGTCCATGGCCCCGGATACCAGAAAAGCCTTTCTTTAATTAAATCCCAAACTTACAGTTTTTCAACAAAAGTAAAGTGTGCTAAAAGTTAACACTGTAATATGTATTATCTTAACTTCTAATCTTGTGGTCTTAGGCAGTCTAGTCCACAGACATAAAGGAAGTTTGCTTTGGAAAAGAATGGTTATCATCTTTGACATTTAAAAAAAGGGGAATTTATGTAAAAAAAGAATCTTATGTTGTAAATTCTCGTCCTAGAGTAAATTAACTGGTTATTTTTAAAAAGAGATGTTTACAAGTCAAAAAGTTAAGGCATGTCAAAGATTGTCTGTGAAAGTCATGAAACATGTTATAAAAGGGAATTTATGCAAGAAATGTTGTATAATTTAAAAGTAATTAGGCCTCCTGAATGTGAAACTATTGAAGAAACAGTTTATGTGCAAGATGTGTAAGGAAAGTAAAATATATTTTTGGTAAAAGGATTATAAGGAGGCATAAGAATGTGGATTTTTACCTACATTAAAAAGTTATAATTTTTTTGTGGTTTTAAAGAGTTAAGCAAGTTTGAAACGTTAATTGTAAAGCAAATTCTGTGTGTAAATATATTGGCTAAAGTTAAAGGGGTATCATCCAGTTTTTCTGTGAACTGGACATTAAAATAAAAGCACAATGGGTTTTTCTTAAAGCACTAACTTGCTCTGTAACAAAAATTATAAAGGGTTAAAAAGAGTCTATAAAAATCTTACATTATGGTCAGACATTAAAATTGGATAAATATGTCTATAAGGTTTAAAAAATTGAGTTTAACATTAATAGCACACTAATATAAAGGTGAAATTTAGCTTGCCTGGGATAAAAATCATACAGGAAGCATTGTCAAATATAAAATGCTGTTTGATTTTCTATGGTATAAAAACTAATAAAAATAGGTGCTAAGGATAATTCAGAAGGAAACTGGATATTGCTGGACTGGAGAGAAATGTTATCCAAACCCCTTAGGAGGGAAATCTTGTTCCAACTGCAGCAAGGGACTCACTGGGGGCCCCAAGCCATGTGTGACGCAGTCCTCAGAGTTTATGGGTGCATAGAAACTTATACCCTGGCCAACGGGTTACAGACAATTGCTTAGTAAAAGATTACCCCTTGGGGGGAGGAGTCCAGACTTAACGCCGTTCCAAAGTATCTAGATTGATTACACAGAAATGCCTCCAATTAGTCATCTAAAGCCTTTATTAGTGATAGCAGACCACCATACTCATTGGGTAAAAGATACTTCCTTTTCAAGTACAACTGCTAACGATGTAGTCAAGGCATTAGCTGAAAATATTACACCCAAGTTTAGATTAATAGAAAACATTGCTTCAGACAATAGGACTCATTTCACTGCACATGCCATTAAAAAATTAGCCCAGGTTGCAGTGGCTCACGCTTGTAATCCCAGCACTTTGGGAGGCCAAGGTGGGCAGATCACAAAGTCAGGAGATGAAGACCATGGTGAAACCCGTCTCTACTAAAAATACAAAAAAATCAGCCAGGCGTGGTGGCAGGTGCCTGTAGTACCAGCAACTGGGGAGGCTGAGGTAGGAGAATGGCATGAACCCGGGAGGCGGAGCTTGCAGTGAGCTGAGATCGAGCCACTGCCCTCCAGCCTGGGCAACAGAGGGAGACTCCGTCAAAAAAGAAAGAAAGAAAAGAAAGAAAGAAAAGAGAGAAAGAAAAGAAAAAGAAAGGAAGGAAGGAAGGAAGGAAGGAAGGAAGGAAGGAAGGAAGGAAGGAAGGAAGGAAGGAAGGAAGGAAGGAAGGAAGGAAGGGAGTGAGGAAAAGGAAAGGAGGGAGGGAAAGAAATTAGCCCGGGTACTGGATATAACATGGGAACATCACACTCCCCGGCATCCACCTTCATCAGAGAAAGTAGAAAAGCCTATTACCCTGTTGAGAGTCTGAACTGTTCCCCAAAAAGACATAGGCCTATCCCCTTATGAGATGCTTTATGTACTGCCTTATCTACATTCTACTACTGATCTCCCGATATTTGAAACAAAAGATCAGTTTCTCAGAAATTATATACTAGGTTTATCTTCCACTTTCTCTTCCCTCAGAACTAAAGGTCTTTTAGCACAGGTGCCACCCCTAGAGTTTCCAGTACATCCACATCAGCCTGGGGACCACGTCCTCATCAAAAGCTGGAGAGAAGGAAAAGCTGGCTAGCTCGTCAAAAGCTGGAGAGCTCGAACTGCCCTGGGAAGGACCTTACCTAGTGCTCCTAACTACCGAAACCACAGTCTGGACAGCAGAAAAAGGATGGACCCATAATACCCAAGTCAAGAAAGCACCGCCCCCTCCCAAGTCATGGGCCATAGTCCCAGGGGAAAACCCTACCAAACTAAAGCTAAGAAACATTTAACTCTCTTTCATCTATTCTATTACTCCTTCTTCTTTCCTCACTCTATTGGTGATCACCTACTTCTTAAGGTAACCAAGTCAATTTTGCCTCAAACTATTACATTTGTTGCTTGCCTTGTTAGACCCTATGGAGACTAACCAAGTGAGAGGCAACTCTCCACTTCAGAAAAGTACTTTATCCTTCCTAACTCTCCTCAGACTAAAATCCTGTGAACTGGGATAAGTCAGTCTGAGAAGAGATTGATGAAGATTCCAGCATACACTGGAAATCTTGTCCTCCTAGAGCAGAGCTTCTCTGCCAAAGTTGGTCCAATGCTCTGTAAAATACTAAAGAGCAAGGATGGACTGTCCCAACTAGTACTTGCAGTTTCTTAAAACCATATATTCATTTTACTAAAGGAGTTAGCCCTCCCCATGGTCAGATAAATCAATGCAATCCAGTACAGATTACCATCTCTGCACCCCAGAGTTCTTCCCCTTCATTAACCTATTTCTATGGTATAGAAGCAGAAGTCTCAGGGAAGGACCCCATAGGATCCTTTGAAATGTGTTTCATTGCCTCCTCACCTCCTGCACCTCCTTCTCCCTCTCCTAAGTTCTCCACTAACCAAACCTTCTCTCATTATGTACCCAAAGATAAAACCAAAGTAGTTGCTGTAGAGGTTAAAAATTAAAAAAAAAAAAAAAAGAACTATAGCAATTGAAAGAGGATATCAGGACACAGTGCTTGGCTGGAATGGATTAAATATTCTGTTCGCACGCTAAACAAAAGTGACTGTTATGTGCGACCGGCAGGCCAGAGACCCAGATTGTCCCCTTTCCACTTGGGTGGTCCTCTCACGGACTGGGCATAAGCTGTGTGGTAGCTCTCTTCCAGAACCCCACAGCCTTGGGCGATGAGTCATGCAAGACTTTTTCACTGCTCTTCCCTGAGGTTAAGAGCCCTGTGGGTCAGTCCCCGAGGGCCATCCAGCCTCCAGTCCCTGATGTTAACTTCACCTGGTGCCTTTCATGGCAGGAGGAAAAGTAAGTATTCCTCACAGACTTAACAAGGTGCAGTGAAACCAAGCCTTTTCAAGAGCTTACCCATCAGTCTGCCCTGTTTCATCCCCGAGCAGATGTGTGGTGATATTGCAGGGGACTATTGCTGGGTACTCTGCCAAGTAATTAGAGCAGCACTCGTGCTCTAGTTCAAATGACCATGCCTTTCACCCTAGGATTCTGTCAACATGACTAAAAAAATTGTAAAAGAAGAAGTGCCTCACATGGGTCCTTTGACCTTCATGTTTATATAAATGCTATTGGAGTTCCACGAGGAGTACCAGATGAATATAAAACCCAAGATCAAATAGCTGCAGGATTTAAGTCAATATTTTGGTGGGTGACAGTTAATAAGAACATAGTTTGAATAAATGACATTTATTACAACCAACAGTGGCTTATTAACTACACTAGAGATGCTGTTAAAGGAATAGCTGAACAATCGGGCTACTAGCCGGATGGCTTGGAAAAATAGAATAACCTTAGACATGATATTAGCAGAAAGCGGAGGAGTTTACGTCATGATTAAAACTCAATGTTGTACCTTCATCCCAAACAATGCCGCCCCTGATGGAAGTATAACAAAGGCATTGCAAGGTCTAACTGCTCTGTCTAATGAGTAAGCCAAAAACTCATGAGTAAATGACCCCTTCACAGGGTGGCTAGAAAAATGGTTCGGTAAATGGAAAGGAATCATAGCCTCGATTCTTTCTTCTCTCGCAGCCATAGAAGGTGTACTCCTTCTTGTCGAGTGTTGTGTCACAGCATGCATCCGTGGGCCGGTGCGCAGACTCACAGAGGCAGCACTTACTAAAACCTCCCTTAATTCTCCTCCAACTTATTCAGAGAAGTTTTTTCTTTTAGAGAATCATGCAGGAACAACTAAGCCAAGACATGTTAAGGAAGTCTGAAGAGAAAGAACTGTAAAAATTCAAGATGGGGGACTGTTAAATATAGTGAACCCCAACTTCCTCTTCAAAGAATCAGTAAGTCAGTATATTCAGCTCTCTTATTCTTTGATGCTCCATTTTAAAGTTTAACTTCTGGGTTCTCTTCACCCCCTTGGCTCTAGTTTCAGTAAACAACTTTCCCGCCAGTTCTAATTAGTAGTTCACATCTGTTCCACTGGTCACCTGCTTTGACCTGAGTCATCCGTGGTCACCTGCTCTGTCCTGGCTCATCGTGAGTCACCTGTTCTGTAACCACCCTTCCCGCCAAACTACTCACCCCACCACTCGGGCTCATACCCTTGCTCTGTTTAAAATAGCCCATCGGTTTCAGCTTAGACTGTGCAGTCCAACCCTAGCCAACAGGGGAACGGCACAGCAGTAGGGGCTACCTGTGTCAGGCATAAGAACCCCTTCCCCTCCCTTGTTCAGGGGTGCTCTCACCATTGTTCCATCTGCAACTCACACCCTTCTATAGAAGTAAAACTGCCTTGCTGAGAAAAATTTACATTCGAGTGCTATTTATTTATAACAATTCCATCGTAAATCAAGGAGCATCTGTATATTTGTACATATGTGTGTGTATACAATGAGGAAAATATAGTATAGCTACCTTTCTGAATGATTTTTATAGCTGTGAAGTGTTACATTTGTATAGATGTGCAACAATACTATTAAAGAAAATTTGAACTGTTTCCAGTCTTTCACTATTACAAATAGACGTACAGTGAACAGCCTTGGGTGTACTTTTTTTTTTTTCATATTTTTACCAATAGGTTTGTGAAATAGGTGTCTAAAAGTGTGATTGCTGGGTCAGGTTTGTGAAATAGGTGTCTAAAAGTGTGATTGCTGGGTCAAGAGGTAAAAGTATATATAATTTTACTAGACACTGCCAAATTCCTCTCCATAAAGAGTTGTAGCATTTTGCATTTCCAACAGCAATTCTCATGAGAGTATTCACTACTTTAGGATTTTGCCAATCTCAAGGTGATAAATGGTATTGCAGTGTAGTATAAATTACTATATCTCTTTTTATAAGCAAGTATAAGGATCTTTATGTGTGGTTAGAAAACATTTGGTTTATTGTATTTTATGACCTGATCTGTGAATTTTCTTGAGACCCTAAAATACTGCCTGATTTCTTAAAACATCTCTATAGGCTTAAAATTACTCTGG
>NW_012114799.1:406438-432312 GCF_000951035.1 Colobus angolensis palliatus
ATGCGCCATCACGCCCTGCTAATCTGTTTGTTTGTTTTTTCTTATTTTGTGCAGAGATGGGGTTTCGCCATGTTGCCCAGACTGATTCCCAACTCCTGGTTCAAGCGATCTGCCCACCTCAGCCTCCCAAAGTGGTGGGATGACAGGTGAGAGCCACCGCACCAGGCCTATCTGAGCTTTTTTATGCTCCCATCCACTACATTATTTTTCACCCCAGCTTCCCAGGGGCTTTAAAATTTACTGATTCCAATTCCAGCTCTCTCTGGAAGTTCTTCCCTTGTTATTGACCTCCCAAACTTCATAGGTCTCCCGGACCATCACTTTCCCATGATATTAATATAAACCAAGGCTAAAAACTCCATCCACTTTCACAATTTTCACAACCATGTATATGGTGGTAACTCACAAATGTATGTCTTTGTGTGCCTCTGCTTCAAGATTTAGTATGTATGAAAAATGTCCATAAATATCTCTAACTTTCTATACCAAAAACTGAGTTCTTCTCCATAGCTGGATTTGTTTCTCTTTATGAATTGTAAGAATCTTTGCACCACCTTCTGAATTCAGTAGGGCTAGAACCTGGCAGAATTGTGGACCATGATTTGAGTTCAGGTCCTTTGTTGACAGCCTCTGGCTAGAGGCTGTACCCTAGCATATTATTATTCCAAGTCCTTCCTGTGTCCTGCTGCCAAAATGAAGCATGTGAAGTCAGCCATACCAGTTACCTAGTTAAAACTCTCCAACCGTCTCCTCATCTTCTAGGGTAAAGCCCAAACTGCTGTGAATATCCTACAAGGACAACAATTTCCATGACATGGCTCCTCCAACCTCATCACACACCACCTTCTGGAACTGTACATGATAGTCACATAAATTTTTAATAATTTTTTAATAAATACCATGCAGTTGAGGGCTATACAACTTGAGTATGTTGCTTCCTACTTCTTGAAATGACCCCCCTCCATCCTTCCACCTTCTTCGTCCTATCTCCTGTTTATATTTTAGGTCATGGGTCACGTCATCCAGGAAGACTTCTTTGACTTCCCTCCACTACTACCACCAAGGAAAAGCTAAGCAAGCTCTCACAAGAGCATTGACTGCATGCTCTGTTACCTCAGAAAATCACTGTGCTGCTCTGTTTGTATTCCACCATAGGCTCTGAGAGGACTGTCATGTCTTCTCTAGCAATGTAAATCTAGCAATTAGCACAGTTCCTGGCGTATAATATTCAGTCTATAAATGTTTATTGTCCCAAGCATAAAGAATATACTTCTGCTCTCTCTGCATAGAAAAACTTCCACACAGAAACGGGTTTACACGTAAAACAAAACAAAGCAAAGAGAACTAAGACCAGGAATTAATAAGATAATAAAAACAATGGAGCTACTCAGTGATGAGAGTGAGGGAATAGGGGAAGAAATACAAGAAATTATTTACATTCACTTATAAAAGGGTTAGACACAAAGTCAATATAATAGACTGTTTAAAAGTTCAACTAATCAATAAATTTTGTGAAACTCACATCTAACACAATAATGCGGGGTGTATTTATTATGAAGTAGAGGTGGTAGTGAGTTGCTTGGTTGTGCTGTAATCAGCTTTATCTTTGAAGGTATTTTTAATATTTTTCAGGAGAGAAGTGAAAGTAATTCCTGGAGTACTCTAGTACAATACACTTGCATTACTTTACTAACAGGTTTAAAATTATAGTGATTATCTCTAAATACTGTGACCTGCATGTTTAATATTGTCCAGATTACATTCTTTTGTTAAAATTAGCTTTCTGGAGTTCCTGACACACTGAATCAGAGTCATATCCATCTATGCCCAAATGGATATCATTAGATATCTATATTTATGTTATTTTATCTTGGATTATTTTAATCATTATCCTAAAATATCCATACACTCTTAATGCAATTTTCTTCAGAAATTAACAAACCTGCAATTTTAATATAGATTGTCATAAAATATTTCTTAATAATAATAACTTAAATTTTATGTACTTTTTTACTTTTGTAAGTACTCATCATTTTTTAGGACATTTGGTAAAATGGTTCATTAAAATTCCATGAGTTACTTTTTAGTTCTGACTCTTCTGTAATACTTTAAAACTTTTGTCACTAAATGTATTTCTTTGTTGAAATGCTCTAAATATACATTAATGGGTTTTGTAAATTTAAATTCTTGACATGAAGTTCTCCCTCGTGAATATGATGCAGTTCACCTTCCAACATTTTTAGAGCAAGTCACAGTAATGCATTGTATGCATATAGTCTAAAAGTTAAAAAAAAAAAAGAAACAAAAAAACCTTCTCTAACTATAAAAGCAAACCCCTGAAATAAAGGAGTTAATTGCTATGCATTTTAAGCATGGAATATTTAACAATGTCATTGTAGTGTTTATAAGAGTTGAGCACTCATGAGGTATAATCTCACTGTGATCCATCTCATGTTACAGAGCCAATCTAATTCTAAAAATAATTTTATAACACAGCAATGCTATTTTCCCACTATCACTTGTTTTATAATTTGATTAACATAACAACAAAAGACAGGTATATAAAATTTACTTGTCCTCAAGCAATGATGATTATATCCTTGGTCTTCAATATTCTTCTAGACTCTCATATTATGCATTACTAAATGCTATTATTCATTTTTCATAACTATGTTTCTCAGAAAAATATTACTTATGATGACAATAGCTTCTACTACATTATTCTGTCTCATTGCAATTACTTAAGGCAACCTGCTGTCAACAGTCACAGTTCAGAGATCCCAACAATATGCGAGGCTGCAAATGTTTACATTAGGATATCTATCTTCTGTACAAATGTTTGAAGGTGTATTGGGTGAAAAGATAAATAGCTGCTTTTCTTATCTAACATTTATTAATATCCAAGAACATCGAAGACCAATATTAGTCTGGGTCATTAATTACAGCCAGCTTGGCTTTGCGTGCTGTAGCTCTCCTAGAGATGACTTCTGTACAGTTGTGAAAAATGGGGCCATTCCTCAAGGGCAGCCTGCAAAGCGAAAGTGACTCTTGTTGAATCCCCAGCTGCTGCTGCCATCGTCTTGTAAAAGTCCAGTGAAGAGAAGAAATAAGAATTCACACATGTGTTCTACAGATATTCACGCAACTTTACTTTCCCCTTCCATTTGAAATGACCTCTTCTTCCTCCCTATCCAATACAGGGTCAGTTCAAGTCCACAAATCATCTTCATTAAGTGGCAAAAGAATTGCTCTTGATAAATTACAGTATAGTGAAGAAATAATAACAATAGCCAAAGCTTACATCATTCAGATGACTGAACACACATTTAAAGTACTAACTGTTTTTATTTTGAACCATAATCTCCCTCAGGATCAGGCCCTACCTAGTGGGGTCATTATTGGTCTCACTGGGTTTTACGAACTTTCTTGCAATTGTTTACTCAAGAAGTCATTGAGTTCCCTATTCCCTCTCCCTGTCAGGGCTGCAAACCCAAAGAAACTGGCTGTATTTAAAGTTAAAACTAATGTTGCAAACACTCTTCCCTGTTAGTTTGGCTTGTTCAACTCACCTCCTGGTTCTCCAGGGACTCTCCAACTAGCTTATTTCCATGGACACTTTTAGAGGCTCACATGAAACACAGCCCTCTGACATCCTACTATCCTCTGGATTCCACTTCTCCCTGCTTGCTCTTCCTAATTTTCAAAAAGTTCTTTCGATCTAGCTTTTAGAGCTCTTTTCCTTCTACTGTGCATCAACTCACTCTAGATTTTCTCTGTGAGAGTTATATACCAAAGTCTAATTATTTATTCCGCCTGTCAATCTGAGATCACTCAGACTTTATCAGCTTTGCTAGCCTAGCATACCCTTAAGCTGATCCACAGACTGGAAGATACTATAAATGCCAATCAACTTAATTGCCATGGAACCCTATCCTAAATGTCAAACTCTCTTTTCTTCAAAGCATTTCTAGTACAAACGCAAATTGACAAATATTTTTTGAAACTCTTCACAGGTGATCCAAAATGAAGAAAGTCCAGTCCCTGACCTCAAGAAATGTATAGGTATTTGGAGAGACACCAGTAAACGCGTAATTTCAAAGTATGAGGGAGGCAAGGAAAAGGTTCTACTGGATGACCGCTGGGGGGCATTTAACCCAAAGCACCAAAGTAGGCATGCTTAAAATGCACACATGGCTTTATTCCCAAATTCCACAGGTCAAAACCAGTTTGGAAGAATGACATTTTTTTTCACAAAATTTATAATGTTACTAAAAAGCTTATCTCTAAAAAATGAATGAACATTCTCATGTGCCATTGTGGAGTACAAAACCATCACATTACAGCAGCAGATAATTTTCCTCTATGTTCTTTTCTGCTTTGAATAAGAGAGAGTGAGTTAAAATCTAGCCACAATTAGTTCTACAAGACTTATGATTCCAAGGGAAGTGTTCAAGTAAAATTTTTCCCTTAATGTGTGTGCCTCTGTGTGCATGTGCGTGTGCATGTGCGTGTGTGTGTGTGTGTAAATATTTTATGTTTCCAAAAAGGACTCCCAGCAGCCTGTTGTCCATGAGTGGGTGTATGCCACATCGCCCTTCTCAGGCAGTGGAGCTAAGTTTACCACTCAGGACATCTTGGTTCCTACATTCCAATATCCCATGACAACAAAAGAAGAAAAAGGGATGAAGTCATATTTTAAGCAAAACAGGCAACGTGGAGGAGTGGGAAGCAAAGGAAAGGTAACCCCCATCACTCAGGCTAAGGAGGTATCTTCCTTTTGAAATAGCCTCCCTACCTTCCCCTCTGAGTTAAATCACCTTCACTTATTCCAAGGACTAAATTAAGGAGAAATTTGTCATAACTAGGGTGATATTCCATAGAAAGGAGTGTCTACACTTCGCGTTCAAGTTCTTTGCGTTGGAGTACCTTTAAAAGGGTTAGATTTTAAAAGGTGAGAAGAGAATATATTCATGCACAAAGAGGGGCTGGAATAATTTGAAAAAGATATTTCATAGAGAATTATGTTATATTCCTGATAACCCCAAAGACTTTCGCTGATAATTCCCCCGCCCATCTGAAAAAGCCTTCTTCTGTGAAAACTTTGGAATCCCACCAATCCCAGATCAATTGCTTCTTCCAGCCTGAAATGTGACATCAAGGATTTCACAGTGGCAGAATTCATTAATGTAATGATATCTCAGAATTAAAGTATCTTTGTGGCCATAACCCACTTCTATGTACCTGTCCCTTCTTAAAATATACATCTTCTGAGAAGTCTAGCTATATATTTTAATTTTTGACACAAAATTATTCTAGATGGTCATAATTTCCCCAAAGCTGAAAGATTATTTAGAACATACCATATTTTTCAACCAAGTGGTACATTAGATTTATTCTCAAATAAATATATTTCATAACTACATCTATATAAAGGTGATTGCTTTACATTTATTTCTCTTTTAGGGTGAAAATGTAAATTCTTATCTTTTTAAGCATCACTGAACATGAAGGACTGTTTTCTATAAATTATAACTTGTCTGCATGTGTTGATAGATTATGGCTAATGGTATGTGTTGACAAATTATGACTGCATACAGCACTGACATCATGACATCGCTTTTATCCTTATAATATTTTCAACATTCAAACATTCTTAAATCATCCACATGCCCCTATTATAGTGAATGTCTGTATCTAGATACAGTTCTGTTGTTTTGGCCAATGATAGTCTGTGGTGGATCCGAGATGATTACACAGTCCTTCCCATTTATCTTATGGAAACAAGAAATTCATTTTTCTTCCTTTTGTATTTGGGCTGCTCCTGTGTCCTGCTTTGACCAAGGAAATGTGGCAGAAAAGAGGCTTCAGAACTCCCAAGGCTGATTCTTAAGCGATCTGCAGTGTTTTTTTTCCCCCTCGGTACTTAGAATAACACCTTTTAGAAGGCAACTTCCTGGTCAGAGATGCTAAGACCCACGCTATGAAGAAATTCAGACTATCCATGTGGAGAAAGAAAGAGAGGTCATATGAAAAAGCAATAATATACAAGGCATATGAGTGAAGTCTTCCTGACCTTCCAGCTACCAGATGAATGCAGTCAAGATACACAATACACTTGGATCAGAAGCAGCACTGCCCACCAAGCCACCTGGACTCATGACCAACAGAATCATGAGAAATAAAATGGTTGTTTTAAGCCACCGAATAATGGAGCGATATGATAAGAAGTAACACATAAAACAGAATCTACCTAAAATACTTTCTGAATGTCTTCAGGTTAGCACAGACATTCACCAGTGATTTCTTAAAAGACAATGAAAGTTGTTCATTTTAAGTATTTTCACACCCAAACTGTGTGTCTGTAAATTAGTTTTCAATGTCCAGGATAAAAAGAACAGATGCACCTTGAATGGTCTTAGTGTTAAGGTGTTTCATATTAGAAGATGGCTTTTAAGTTGTCCTTATTCACAGATCAAAATAGGGGTGAGATACATCACTTTACTAAGTAATGTATATTTCCAGGAAGAAGAGACAACTTTTATTCACTTCTTCATTTCCTGTTGCTTTTTTGCTTAAAAAAGGAAGGAAGGGAGGGAGGGAGGCAGGGAGGGAGGGAGGGAGGGAGGGTCATTACAATCAAGAGTTCTTGGGGTTACCCTCAGTCCTTCCATTG
Source organism: Colobus angolensis palliatus (assembly GCF_000951035.1). Lineage (NCBI taxonomy): Eukaryota > Metazoa > Chordata > Mammalia > Primates > Cercopithecidae > Colobus > Colobus angolensis. The sequence continues at coordinate 413,112 of NW_012114799.1, forward strand.
TAAATAGTTACCTCCATGGACACTGAGATAAATAAGCAGATGGGACTTTTACTCATGCCCACTCCCACCCCTTCAATCTAGAAACATTTCCTTGGAGCATCAGTCTGGGTGTCTGTATACATATGCACATTTCTAGTGACAGGATGTTGAGGTTAGATGTATTCAGGGGGCATAACTTATAATTCATCCATTGGGTATGTCATAAGACACTGCACTAGCTGGTGAAACAGAGAGCTTGGTACTCCACCAAACACTGAAATCTCAGAGGCCAAGGGAATCCTGACTTCCTATTAAACTGCCCTATATCACCATAATTAGAAGATCTGACAGGATTTCCAGGTTAATTCACAAAAGCAAGAGGTTTGACCTAAAGATCCTGGATTGTAACACACAAGAGACTTGATTCTTTATGATAGAATCAAATGGTACCATTACCCAAATTTTAGGTATGAATATGTAATTAGTAACTGATTAAATTTATTTTAAGTCGTACCTATTCAGTATTTATAATATGAAATCAGGAATCTGCCTGGTAGCATTTCAGATACCTTTTCTGTCTGGGTTACTTAATAAGAATCTTGAAAAAAATTATCAAAGTCCTAGTTGATTTCTATTAATGTACCATCAACCATGCCCGCACGTCTTCACCTAACATTCCCAGCAGGACATCAAAGATTAAGGCCTAATCTGAACTCTGAAAACCACTTTCCATTCAGTAGCTTGACTTCCTAGAAGCATTAACAACTACATGTTTTTTTCTTTGTGTTAAAAGATTAGCAGCTACCACATATGGCCTGCAATAATTCAGCAGGTGTATTGTAAAAAATTGATTTTTCTTTAAAATTTTTCAGAGAAAAGAGGTTATTTGATTTTAAATAGCTCTATAATCTTTACAGAATCTTAAAAGAAATAAAAAACTTATTTTTCCTATTGTTAAGAATAGTTTAACTAAAAATCCCTTCTGTGAAATGGTTTGGAGTCTTGGTAGAACTGGTCATTCCTATGGATCAATAAAACATTTCAATGCTGCGATTTTTCTTCCTGGTGTGTTTGTTAAATTCCATTACTACTTGATGGAATAGAAGGGAATATTTTGACCAAATAAATTTGCTGAGTTTAGAATAATTCTTAGCTTCCTCAATATATGAGGAGTTAAGGACACAAAAATCCATAAGCTTATAATTTGTAAAGGTAATTTTTCTTTGCAAACATAAAAGAATACTGCAAAGGCTAAGGTCTTGTATCCTTACCTCAACTATTATTATTCTCCTTCTTATTCACTGAGAGGGTAATTTGCTTTGACTGACAGCAACATATAGCCTTTTTAGAGTAAGACAGTTGAATGAAGCACAGTCTATTCTTTGAAGAAATGCCTCTCATTTCTCAAATTATGCTTATTTCACAGTATATAAGAAAACATAAGCACATCATGTATTCATTATAATGTATTAAGAGTCTCTATATTTTTAATAATACAGAAACAGCATTTTCATAACACTGGATTCTGTCCATTACTAGTCTTTAGACTTCACATTCATATCATTCATACATCCAGGAATATAATATCTTTCTTATTATAAAGGAAAACAGAGAGAACTTGTTCAATTGTACATCAAAATTTCTAAATATTATTTTATTGTTTCCTTAACATGAATATCTTATAAGGTATAGAATTGTGCTTCAGAATATTTCAATAATAGCCCTTTTCTTTTACCCATCTACTAGGAAAGGCTCATTAATTATTTTCAACTTCTTAAAATATGCAAAAGCTGGGATACATACTTGAGTCTAATGCTGGGGATAAGAAGGAAGCTTTTCTACTTTTAATTTGTTAAGATCCCCATTAACATATGTAGACATGTAGACCAATGGTATCTAGATGGTCCCTGGATTATAATGGTTTGGCTTTACCATGGTGTGAAAGCCATACACATCCAGTAGAAACCACAATCCCATAATAGGTAGAGGAACTTATGATCGTTTCAATCTATGATGCATGTTTGACCCGATGATATTTTTGATTTACAATGGTTATGTCAGGACCTAACCCCATCCTAAGTTGGAAAGCTTGTATACAGATAAACATATATATACACACATATTCATACACACACACAGACATACATAGATATAGCATTGAAATAGATGCCAACATATTGAATACTTTTATTTCAGTTTTGCTAATGAGGAGCTGAGGTTCAGAGAGGTTAAGTGATACCCAAAACAGAACAGTTAATAAATGCAGAAGTTATCTTTAGGTTACATGCAATCATACATATCATAATAACCATCAATTTATTTTCTTTATTAAATTGAGGCCAATGATATGCCGATTGCGGTTGACCAGTAAAGTAGCCACTCTCTTCCACAGGTGACAGTAGTGGTATTCCTAATAGTCGTTGTAGTGATCATGCTGATTAGAACTCTGTGTGCAAGTTAGTGTGTTGTTCTCATTTTAAAGATAAGGAAACTGAGGTTCAGAGAGGGAAAGTAATTTGACTAGGACTACATGATTTCTAGGTAGCAGAACCGGGTTTTGAAGCTGGATTGTCTGCCCCTCGAGTCCATACCCTTGTCTACTCCAGTAGACAGTGTCTCAGGTGTTTAATGAGCACCTACTCTTTGTCAGGCAATGTGCGGAGAGCATGGCTCTTCCCTTCTGTATGCAGGCAAGGGCACAGTAAACACACCTGCACCAAGACTGGCTATCACTTATCAGTTTACGAGACACATAATATCTAATTCATCATGAAAAAAGGAGGAACATTTTTTAAAGAAGCCGAATTTAGAGGGTCTATTTTGACAATATCAAGATTTTTATCAAAAAAAGCAATGTCACTTTGGGAGGCCGAGGCGGGTGGATCACGAGGTCAGCAGATTGAGACCATCCTGGCTAATACGGTGAAACCCCGTCTCTACTAAAAATACAAAAAATTAGCCGGGTGTGGTAGCGGACGCTTGTAGTCCCAGCTAGTCGGGAGGCTGAGACATGAGAATGGCGTGAACCCGGGAGGTGGAGCTTGCAGTGATCCCAGACTGGGTCACTGTACTCCAGCCTGGGCGACACAGCAAGACTCTGTCACACACACACACACAAAGCAATGTTATGCACTTTAAAATAAACATGTCTGCTAACATTTTTATAAAAGCAGAGGTAAAGAATGAGTCTAGACTAGCCTGAAACTACAAACATTTCTCTGGAAGAAAGAAAAGAAAACAATGAAAATAATATTAGTGATTACCTATCAAAAGAGTGATAGAATGAGAAACTGCACAGCTGGGGAACAACTCTGGGAAGGGAGACATTCCATTGTATATATTTGTGTAATATTCGATGTTTGACCTACATGCATATGTTACTCAGAAATTAAAGAAGATTGTGTGTTTTATTTAAAAGTGGAAGTGAAAAAAACAGACTCTGTTAGCATTGACTGCTGAACTAAACAAAATGACAAAAGACCTCTGAAAAATCAGGCCTAAATCAGATGCTTAGTTTACTGAAAAACCGGGAGCAAAGCATTCACCTTCTCATTCATAAAATGATGAAGCCAATTTGCTGCTCAAGCTCATTATGGGAGACAAGGAAGACAATTTTAAGTTTTTCTAAATTGTAAAGTTTACATTAATATATACACATATACACACACATACACGTACACATACTGCACTGCTCACCAGTTCTTCACTAATAAAAAAGTGGAGGTATGATACTAAAACTAAATATGCACAATGAAAAAGTCAGCTTCATAGATGACAAACTAATTTAAAAGTTGGCATCAAAGATGATACAAACAAAATTATACATTTGGACAAGAAAGAGTGACTTTTTTGTCTTAAAATATTTTTGATAGACATAAAATTATACATGATTAAAATTTTCAAAGTAAATTCCATTTTCAATTGAATATACAGAAGACAGCAACCATGCTCACAGCACATTACCTAACAGAATAGGTGCTCACTGAACACATGAGAAACTGCCTGCTGGAATAGACAAGGGCATGGACTCCAGAGGCAGACAATCCAGGTTCAAAACCTGGTTCTACCACCTACAAGTTATGTGGTCGTAATCAAATTATGTAATCAAAGAGGTTCCCTCTCTGAACCTCAGTTTCCTCATCTTTAAAGTGAGGATGACAGTGCTAACTTGTAGACAGAGTTCTAGTGAGCACTACTACTACAACTACTAGTATGGCTCTTACCATTAACATTTGTAGAAAAGAATCAAATAGGATTTATTGATCCGCCGCAAGTGGGAAATCATTGGCCTCCACTTAATAAGAGGAAAGAAGTTGATGGTTATTATAATATATATGACCAAAAGACAACTTCTGTTGTATGTGATCAAAGACAACTTCTGCATTTACTACCAGTGCAATCTAAGGAGTCTCTTCACTTAATAAACCCCAGATCCTCATTTGCAAAACTGGAATAAAAGTGGATTCTATTACATAAGGTTGTGGGGAGGATTAAATAAAATTTAAGCAATTGATGATTGCATTACATAATATAAATATATATAAAATTTTGTATATAATATATAAATATATAAAATATAAATATACAACATATTATTGAATAGTATAGACTCAAAAGTTTAGCTACTGTCAATAATAAAAACACCAATAATTTTGTCCCTGAAATTCTTTTCTTTTTATAATTTGAAAGTCGTATTTTGTAATTTTGCTGCAGCTCATCTGACTCATCTTCTAGGACAAGTGTCACCTGGCTAAAGACATAAATTAGGATTAGAGAATCCTTGCTTTTGAGAAAGAAAGCCATACTCCTCAGAGTGTGGGCCACAGACTAGGCATCATCTGGGCACCTACTATAAATGCAGAGTCACGGACCCCACCTAACATTCACTGGACTAGAATCTGCTTTGCAGCAATATCCCCAAGTGATTCATATGCACATTAAAGTTTGGAAAGCAGTGTTCCAAAACTGATTCTCTAATATAGTAGCCCCAGCCACAAACAGCTATTTAAGCTTAAATTAATTAAAATTAAGTAAAATTAAAAATACAATTCTTCAGTGTCACTAGTCACAATTGAAGTGTTTAACAGGATAGCCATGTGTAGCTGGTGGTTATTGTATTGCAAAGCACCAATACAGAACATTTTCATCTTTCCAGTATGTACTATTGAATAGTGCTGGTCTTTTCTGTAAGAAAGTAAAAGGTATTTTACGAAACCAAGGTTCAATAATTCAGTAAGTTGTTTAAACTCCAAATTATTCATTGAACCCCTTTTTATACTGCACAGAAGTACTCATGTAAATTTACTTTTTTGTTTTTAACACTGGTAGGAAAGGGCCAGGGAAGGGAAATAGCTTGCCCCATGTGCAAGTGGTGATTCTTGAGGTTCCCAATCCCATTCATATGTTTATTTCTTCCTGTTCCCCCACACTTCTTAAATTAATAAAGCCCTCACTTTCTCTGGCCCTCAAATACGGGTTCTCAAGACAGAGCATACCAAGCAGTCACGGAGCAGGAAATGAATACAAATTAGACATAAATTGTTAATATCCCCTGCCCAGCCAGAAGTTAAAGGAACAAAGGAAGTCATGGTGGAATCCGAGCTATGCAGATGAATGAGAAGAGCTATTTTTCAGAACACTGACAGTCAGAGATGCGAGTCACAAGGGAATGAACATTTATGATATGCCTTAAATCACACCATGTTGGTAGTTAATCTCTCTTCTCCCTAAGGGCAGTTTCTAAAAGTAGCCATCTCCAGAATAACTGCCACCATGCAGCTTGATCTGAACCTCATTTTGCTAAATCCTCCAAGAATGGTTTTTCACTTCCTTGTGTGCAATTATCCTATCCCATCTTCTCCAAAGAAAAGCTATTTGAGACTACCAAATTGTTTTCTCCTCTAGCCTTCATAGACACCTGCAACAATTTCTTGGGACAAACCTGACAAGCAATGTTGGCTGACTGGCTGCATTCCAGGACCTCACTGCTAGTGAATCAAATCTGACACTGGAAGCTCCATAGGGTTTACAGAAAACTTTAATAAAATGGCTTAAGAAGTTGGCTGTGACATCAAGTGCAGGCCCAAATTGCACAGTTTTTCTGAGCTTAGGAATGTTAAGAAAACAATTTAAGAACTGCAAATAAAACAAATATAACTATACATTCATCTTTTCAATGTCAAACTGGGGCACTATCTAATCAGCTGACATATGCTTATATAATTTGAGGAGAATGTACCCTACTTTCTCTTACTATTTGCTATTACATAGGCCCAGAGTCTATAAAGGTAGATGTTAATTACAGAAAATAGATGAGTACCAAAAAATTTCTGTCTGCTATCAAAGACAAACACAAAAGTTATGGCCTGAATATTAACCAGTTCTGTATTTAATTTTGCAAACCTTGTAAGCCATTCCTTTTCAGACTATATAAATCTCTCTTCCCCAAATATTGTTTGTAACAACTTTACCATCTTGATGTTTCCTTTAATAAGCTAAATTCTTGACAGATATTCACTACATATTTATATGAGAACCATGTGTTTTTATTTGGAAACATGTACATTGAAAGGGATCAATACTGTCTTATAGATCTTCATGTCTGATCTGGAATAGCTCTTCCTACTCTCTTCTGCTTCACCAGGAAAACGAGATCCTGTAGAAAATCTAGACTTTACACAAACCATGACAGTTAACCTTATTGCTTCCAGATAGAACCTATATAATACATCTTCTTACTGAACCTGCTACCAAAAACAGAAATAAAATCCTAAACCAGCTGTAACCTTTCCACTTACATTCTCATCAATTTTTTTCTCTATCGACATCATCACAGACAATCCAAAGTGATTTCTATGATTCTAATAGTCGAGTGCGGCTCCTTCTACCAACTCTTAACGTAGGTGGGAGGAACTCTTCTTTCTACTGTACCAAATTGATCAGTTGTATGATTTTGAGCAAGTCAGCCTTTATCGTTCTCAACTGCCTTATCAGTAAACCAGGTAACCTAATCACATAGTCAGTTGTAAAATTCATTCAAAATATATGTACATCTTAAAGGGGGATAATGGAAAGAAAATGGGATTCTATTATTTAAGACACTTAGAGTCAGAACTATGAACCCACAGCGCATGTTACTAATAATTACGGTCTGCACATTTTACACTGGCAATTGGACTGTTGCATCTCATGCTCAGGTCATTTAATATGGGCCTACCTAAAGCATACCCATAAGAATGGATATTTTCTCCTTAAAAATTGGCTGTAAATGGAAGTCAGCAGATGGTACTGTACAACAGGAACATGTTATGGTATCTGCTTAATTTTTTATCCCTACATAACCTCTTGGTGCTTTGTGATCTCTCTAAAATACTTTTTTCTTGTTACAGAATGACTCATTTTGAGGTTTACATAACAATTATGGGCTTGTTATGCTGCACATCTCCAAACCAGCAATTTTATATCATGATGGCTTTGTCTTGGGCTTTCCTTAACTAAAATTGCCTTGTGTGACCAATAAGCAATGTGAAGCTGACATTTCTGAGTCCAAGCAGCTAATCCTAGATTGTATTTACCTATTTTCAAATATTTGCACCATCTGTGGTTCCATATTAGTTTTTTTGGATTCGCTGTTACAGCTCAAGAACTGTAGCTCTGAGAAGGAATGAAGCTGCACTCCAAATACAGAATACATTATAAGCATGAGATGGAATTTAACCATGGGGATGGGGAAAGGAAAAAAAAAACAAATTCAGAAAAGTAAATGCATATTCAGTGTTCCATTTTCAAAATATAAACTTTGTCAACTTCTCTACGTGATAAGAAATATAAAAACGGATGCCATATATTTTCTTAACCAACTCCCAATCCATGTTTGCTTTGGAGTCGGGAGGACTCTATATAATCTGCATAGCAACAAAAACAGGAGTTCAATATTAAAGATGCCCTTAAACTTCCAATGTCAAACAATGGCAAAAGGTGATTTAAAGCTGTGTTTCCAACTTCTGGGAACTTCAACATCCAACATAGTTTAATTTTCTTTCACTCTGTCCTTGTCTGGTACAGCAAGCCAACAACATATTAATAACCAAATAATAAGCACCACCATTTTTCAGCATCTCTTGGATAATAAACCTATATAATTGCTGATCCTCACAACAATTCTGCAAAATAAACATCATTTCATTTCCAGATGAAGTATCAAATTCAGAGAGGCTGGGTAAGTTGTTCAAAATACTATGTCAAGGTTCTAGCTTTTAAAGTCATGTTAAATGAATAGAAATCCCTGGGTCTATCTACTAAAAATAATTATATGTGTCTCAAATATTATTCTCATGGACTTATTTATTTAGCATATAATCATTTCTCTGGTCTGTATTGGAACTTGGTGCTCTGACAACTCTGTCTGGGAATACAAATAATCAGTTTCTGGTAATTTGTTTTTTCTTTTTTCTTTTTTCTTTTTTTTTGAGACAGAGTCTCACTCTGTCGCCCAGACTGGAGTGCAGTGGCGTGATCTCCGCTCACTGCAAGCTGCGCCTCCCGGGTTCGCTATTCTCCTGCTTCAGCCTCCGGAGCAGCTGGGACTACAGGAGCCTGCCACCATGCTCGGTGGAAAAGCCTTTCTTACCAAGACTCCCAGTGTATCAGAAGTCTGTTGTTTCCATTAATGTCCCAAGAAAGCTCTAAAATTTACCTGCATGCATTCCCCAGTTTTTAAGTGCATCTCTCCTTTAGGAGGGATTCAACCAATTGCTACTCCATTGCTAGGATTTCAAATGCTGTGTGTAGACATCAGCAGTTGCCTATTCATGCTAAGAGTAAGAGGGGAAGCTTGAGAAAGTCAACTTCTGTTTGTGTAGTGGTGGCACTGCCATTTCATTGGAGTAGTGAATTTCACAGTTTACATTCAGAAAGGCATTATGGCTTTGGGTGTAACCTCTTGCCATGGCAAAGTATAGAAGATGCATATGCACTTCTGTGATGGCTTGTGGCCAGGTGCCAAAAGTCTAAGGACCACTGACCTAGAAGTAGTATATCACAAACGAGAAAACAAGAAATGTCAAATGAGCTTTGCCTATGGACACAAAGCATTTTAAAACATGTTTTGTTTTGTTTTGTTATTTTAAAAGGTTATACTTATGTCAAGTGGCAAAGAAGGCAGATGTGCCACCATGACACCACCAAAGGCTTTGTAGCAGCAGCTGAATCTGGGAATGGCTACATGGAAGGAGACCCAGCATCAAGTACTGCTTCTAATTCTAAACAACAATGTGACCTTAGACAAGTCACTTCACCTCTCCATTGTCTGTTTCCTCGTTTGAATACAAAGGTGTAACATTCAGGAAACAACAGTTTCTCTGAATGTTACCATCATTTATCATGTCATGGCTATTTGAAGGAAAGAATTTAGAAAGGCAATGCTGCTACCAATATCCAACTATTCTTTTTCTTTTCTTTTCTTTCTTTCTTTCTTTCTTTCTTTTTTTTTTTTTTTTTTGATGGAGTCTCACTCTGCCACCCAGAATGGAGTTCAGTGGCACAATCTCGGCTCCCAGTTGCCCCCTGGGTTCAAGCAATTCTCCAGCCTCAGCCTCCTGAGTAGCTAGGATTATAGGCGTGCGGCACCACACCTGGATAATTATTGTATTTTTAGTAGAGATGAGGCTTCACCATGTTGGCCAGGCTGGTCTCAAACTCCTGACCTCAGGTGATCCACCTGCCTCAGCCTTCCCAAGTGCTGAGATTACAGGCATGAGCCAACGTACGCAGCCGATGTCAAAGTATTCTTTGTCAGCAAGTCAATCAACTCCTAGACAGACGATGGCTCTCAGAAATGTAGAGAGGTGGAGGGAACCGGATTTGGGTTTGGAGATGGCATTCATGCAAAGAGAAATGAAGGAACCAAAAGTACCATCCTGGAATACAGAAATACTGACTCTGAGCAAATAGAAATGTGTAATAATGAGCCACTCATCATGCCACAGTGGCCTAAAGTTGAGTAAATCTCATTTTGGAGCAATTATAAACAACCTTAATACATGTGAAGGAGGGGGAGTCTCTTTCATTTCAACTTGTGGTTCAATTCACACATGCCTATCACTCTGAATATGGTTGTCAAGAAGTAGGGTACTCAAAATTCTTAATATCAGAAAAAAAGAAATAACCCTGATGAAGACATTGGGTATGGCTTCAAAATACGTTAACTTTATTTCTTGGACCACTTACGTTTTATAGTACTTTAAAAAGGTACATACCAGTGAAACGTGTCATCTTTTCCCTTGAAGTCCCTAAAAGCTAATGAGGTAGATAGAAAATCTATTCATAATTTCATAGATCCCAGGAAATTTAAACTATAGACTAAAATTTTGCTAAACAAACGACCTATTCTAAATTTGAGGAATCTTTCATGGATTTCAGTTCTTTTTCTCTCAAAAAGATATATTTTACCTCTATTCAAACATTGCCTTATTTCCTCATCTTTGATTCTGTGTCTAAGAGACAAGAATTATTAATGCAAATTTGTGACACAGCGATTTAAAGGATTGCTTTACTAAAGACTTCTAGTACTTGTTTTAAAACATGTGAAATGAAAAAAAGAGCCATGTTTTGCATTCATTAACTTATACTAAAACAATTCCTGGAGGTGAGATTTAATTAATATAAGTATGAATATCAGAGTTTTCACTTACTCAATTCTTGCCAAAAGTAAACCCATGTTCCAATAACAAGAAAGGCCTATTTCTCCCTGTACAAGCATTACTAATGCAACTTCAAGTGGTCTCTCTGGTCCATTATTTGAAAATAAATCACAGGACAGCCTGCCACTCAAGTTCTTGATTATGTAATACAGATTCGTCACATTTCTGTTTTCAGAGCAGAGTTTCTCAGATGGAATAAGAAACTGAATCTTCATTTAGATGTCAAAAAGAGAGTGGGGATAAAGATAATAAAAATAGCTTTTTTCCTCACTTTTCTTCATTTGCTATCTTTTATAATCTGATACATAGTTATTTTGTCCTGACCTGAGAAAACCAGTAAGTACGACAAATTACAATAATATTAAAGTCAGATAATATACAGCTTGCCTGGAGAACATTCCCAAATGTAAAGTTGGTTTTGATTATGCACTCAACTAACTTTTCTTAAATTTCAACTCAGTAATATCACCAGTTCCTATACGCAAAGAATTTCTAAGTGAATCATTTCTGGGAACCAAACTTCTGGAAAGAGAATATTGAACCATGAACATATCAAACAAGATTCTAAGTCTTTTGTGAAAATAGACTGTCATCTAAAAATAGTAGAAATCAGTCAAGTTGTCACAAATTCATTTTTATCTAATGCCCTATAATAATCTACCTATAAAATACAGCATTTAGATAATAAATATATATATGTGTGTGTGTGTGTATAAAGTGTGTATATGTTTGATGATGGTGTACACACACATATTCAGCATTTTCATTAACATAAATGCAAATTTACTTTTGTAAAAGAATAAAATATCCTTCTCAGATGATCTAGAAGCATGACAGCATTAAGAATGAAAATGCTTATTAGGTTTCAAGCTTGAGCCAGATGCAATAAAAACTCATTCACATAGATTCCCCAATTATTGCAACATTCTCATCATCCTCTCTCTTTTCAAGATGAAAGAATGGTTTTAGTGGGGTTATAAATTGCCTAGTAAATGGTAGAGGAAGGAATCAATATGAAATCTGTTTGACTTTGTTCTCAGTCTTACATCAGGTTGCCTCTCCCCAAAGTGTAATTAAATTTGAAAATCATTTGGCAATTCCAAAAATTTTGTAGAACATTTTAATAACTTCTAAATAAACTATGGCATGATAGACTTAGAAAAAAATTTTTTAATTTTGTGGAAGATATTGAAAGAATACTGTTCACATCAATTACGGAACAGAACAATTCAAAATATTTATTTTTATCAGTTTTGGATAAAAGTGAATTTTCTGTATTTAGCCTGGCAGTGGGTGACACATTTACCATTACAAATGGATATGCCTGAAATTCTAAGAATTCAGGAAAGCTCAACAAACATAAAGCTACAATAGAAGAGCTTTCTTTTCAGTGCCCCAGTCTCCCCACTGAACCTACTTCCCAGCCTTCTCTACTATACTGAAAATGACAACCATTCCTTGAGTCAATATGTAGTTGATGATAAGAATGTCTACCATGTAGAAAGAAGGTAGGTGATAATTTCAAACGCCTTAGAGAACAGGTGCTATTAGATAGGGACAAATAAACAGAGATTGGTTATTGCCAGACACTTGTGGATCAGGTCAATAAAAACTTTAAAACAAGATTATGCTGGGAATAATCAATGCTAAGCCCACGACTTCTCAAGGCAGGGCAGTGTTCACTAGAGCAAGAATAATTCTAACTATCCATAAGGTTATAAGTTTATGAAGAAGTTTACATTCCCTTTATCATTTATCTGGCCTCCTTTTGGACCTTGTACAGGGCTTCAGATGGAAAATCCTCCAACATTTTTTGGGTTGATGTATGTCTTAGTATATGGCCCCCATTCTAATGTTAGTAGTACATGAACTTGGTTAGGATGTACAAGTCACTTAGCAAGTATGAAAATATATGGAAATTATTTTAATAAGTGGAGCATACATGTGTGTTTAAAGATTAAACAGAAAAAGCTGTAGAAAAAATTTGTGAAAAAGTCTTTTGACTTATGTTTATTTAATCCAATTCCATGCCCCTCCCATAACAATAGAGGCATGCACCCTGGTTTCTTGGTGGCTCCACTGCCAAGCACATTTTCCTGCTACACTGACTGAAATCTCACCCCCTGACTTATTTCTGTAAATCCCATCTGTCTTTCCTTTAAATATCCTCTTTCTGATGCTAATTACTTTGGGAAGTACATTGCATTGAAAACAATATGCAACACAGTCAGCAGCTAACTCAACTCTTGGTGAGAGTTAGCCAAAGTTTACTTTTAGCCTGACTTCTTACAGAGTAGAACAGTGAAGAATTTTACTGTTCAATTTTGATTGAATGAAAGTCAGGATATAACAGAATATTTTGAAATCTAGATGCCTACTAAAATAGCTTTGATGTCCAAATCCATTAACATAATATTTACATGCACTGAAAAACTCATGTGTAATCATATTAATACATGTACTACAAAATGTGGTTGTCTGTAAAGTTAAAATAATGGATACATGGCTTAATAATCCTCTAAGACTTTTTTTTTGAGACAGGGTCTCACTCTATTGCCCAAGCTAGAGTGCAGTGGCACAATCTCGACTCCCTGTGGTCTTGACATCCCAGGCTCAAGCGATCCTCAATCCTCGCACCTCAGCCTCCCAAGTAGCTGGGACCACAGGAGAGCGCCACTAAACCTTACTAATTTTTTTTTTTTTTTTTTTTTGAGACAAGGTCACACTATGTTGCCCACGCTGGTCTAGAACTCCTAGGCTCAATCCATCTACCTCCGCCTCCCAAAGTGCTGGGATTACAGGTGCGAGCCACTGCACCAGGCCCAGATTTTATTTTTTTTCAATTTTGTCTAGGCTCTTATTCCCAGACTGAACATTTAATAAGAAGACTTGGTATGAGTCAAGCCTTATTCAAAAACTCTTACATATTATTTCATTTAACCCTTAGAACAAACATCTAAAGGGAACTGCAGTCACCTCCATTTACAGATGAAATGGGGAAGTTCAGTTATCCTGCCCAACAAAACACAGTGGTCTTTCGTGGACCTGCGATATGAACTTGACTCTGTGATTTCCAGTGCATAACCCATAGACAGTGATGAATAAATATTTGTGGTTGATAGCACAAAAAATCTCACAGTCTTAGCCACAGCATTCTGTCACTGTGTCTGCTACTTGTCATACTAAATAAATTTAAAATGTGCCTATAAGTAGTAAAGCTTAAGACATTCTGTAATCATAAATAATTCAAGAAACCAAAAGTTTGAAATTGCTTTATTTTTACTCAGACTGGGAGAAATATGGTTAAGTGTTTTGTTTCCAATGTAATGTGCTTCATAAGATAATGCAGCATTCATATTTAATAATACAATTTTCTTTACATTGTTTTTATATAATTTAATCTTTTTAAAATATATCATTTGCTCAGATCCTGAAATAATCAAATAAATATACAGATATATGAGAAGCTTCTAAGCAAGAGATATTTCGTGGTATGTTCTTAACCCAATAAATAAAATGCCTTATATATATTTATATTATAAACTTATATAATATATAATATTTATATATAAAAAATAAGACATTGAAGGAGAGTAGGAAATGTATATTTTCTCTCAAATCATAGATTTCCATATAACATTTTTATTTAATGTATATTATCTTTTATAACCAAATTATATAAAACTCTATCCCCAATTAAATATGACATTTTATATGTTTAATAATTAGAATAAATTTTTTATTCATTAAAATTGTTCAATATGATTTATGAAAGCTCTTTTCAAGCTTCTGTTTTAAAAACAATAGTTTATTGATCAAATTATGACATGTATATATTAGCAAAGGACACCTAGAAGAAAACTCTTTTGAAATTTTTCGTTAAGCATATATTTGAATATTTTAATCTGGTTTGCTAGACCAAAGGTGAAATAAAAAAAACTGAATACCAATTTCTGTATTAAAACATTTTAAGTTAATACTACCTAAATGTCTAAAGCACATCGATATTTCACAGAAGGCATTTTACACATTACACATTTGATCTCAACGTCTGGTCATGAATTCTGGTCATGAATTATTTCATCAAGTGACAGCTACATGTTCAAATGTAAGAGATTGGTTTTCTACCAAAATGCATTTTTTTAAAGAAAATGCATAACAAGTGCTGCCTTTGTAGTCAAATAGTTGCTTTTAAAAATATGCTTTTTAGTCATACACTAAAAAGTGGGATGGTTTTGTTTTTGTTGTTTTTGTTTTTGTGTGATTATTTTTGTTTTGTTTTTGGAGCTGAAAGAACAGCCATGCTTTTTAGGCAATATTTTTACCCACTGGAGTCAGCAGAAGGGTGCCACCTGGTGGACATGTGAACAAATTCTAAACCTTGTCTGATTGACCATTAAAAAAATATATACTCATTTAACAAACCTGGAGAGTCTCGTCATCAGAGACAAGTGATGCAAAGATCAAAAAAAGCTCCTATAAATTTATGAAGATCTATCTTGTTCTTTTTATATTATTTAGATCCGTAGCGTGATATTAAGTTAACTGTAAAATTTCCAGAGCTGTGATTTACATGTATAGCTGAAGCTTTAAACAAATTATTCATTTGTCTTATATTCAAGGTAAATTTGTGCACATGCACACACAGATAATTTGCATTATTTTCATTCTTACAATAGAAATATATTGTATTATGATTGTATAGAAGTTAAAAAGTAAGGCTTCAGACCTCCATGAGTTTCTGGCTAAGTCTCTCCTCCACTGTAACTTCCTTAATCCTCTGTATTCTCACCTCTAAAATAGGAATAAAAACAGGACCCACCTCAAAAAATTACTTTGAGAATCAAATAGAAAAATACATTCAATAAATGTTACTTTATGAACCCCGAGAATAGTACTCTGCCTGTGGCAAGCATTCAAGAAGGGATTTTAAAAAATAACAATAAACTACAATTAGCCACTCAAGTTCTTAGATCTTTCAATGTTAATTGAGATATTGATCATGTTAAGAAATGATTGTGTCTACTCATGTCAAGGCATTTGTTTTTAGACATTTTGTAAATGTGGAGTGTTATGAAAGCAACAAAAATAACTGTTGTAAATATTTTTTGATCAAAGAATCTTTAGAAGGAAGATTATTAAGATGATAAAAAATATTTCCAATGATTCAGAATATTCATAAAATACATGATCCCTACAAAGTCCCTCTTATCCTTGTTGTCAACGTTCTCTAGGAAGGGAGAGCATGTCCCCTTGTCATGGCACCCTGTGCCAGAGGACAGTAAAAGATCAAATAAAACAGGAAGGTTGAGCCCTCTACAGGACTATAACCATAACCAAATTATATGGTCCATAAGCATTTTCAGTTAGAGGAAGGATTATGGTCTTCCACTGTACTGTAAGCGGAAATAGGTGTTTGATGGACTCAGGACAAGGCACCTTTGAGGTTTCATAAAAATCTTTACCATAGAAACTAGAAGACGTTTTTGGCAACATGCAATAGCTTAAATCGTTCAAAATCAATGCATAGTGATTGATGTGCTGGAACATGTGCCCTATTTAACCACTAGGTATAATTTCATAAAGGTACATTTTAATTTAAATTTGTGAATCTTTTTTTGAAATATGATAGAAACCAGCACACCTAATCACATCTTTATGAAGCTATTATGTCTAGTATTGCATGAGAGTTGTGTGGCAATTGCAGAATTAAACCATAATGACAAATATGGCTAATAAAAGCTTAGTAGTCTTACGGAAAGTAGTTTAAGCTTTCACCAACATAATTCACATTATTTGTCCATCATTTCATATGTCAAGCTTTGAACAAAAATATGCTAGATATGAGTATTTCCTGGGAGTGCTTGAAAAACCCTCACTGTGATGCTGCCATGTATATATTTCAGTTGACTTTCTTTGTAAAATCAATCTATTTTAACACATGCATAAGATGCATAAAACTGACATTTTAAAATCATGTCAATACTCAGAAAGGCACTTAAAAGACTCTATTAAAGCAAGAGTTCTGCAAAGTAGCCACTCCCTGAATATTTGAAGTGGCTATTAAAAAATGCACACTAACAAGAAAAATGGATTCGAGCTTGAACCTATCTCTTCACATGAATTTTAAGTACCAGATTAATCCTGACAAAGGGGTTTGTTGTGCATAGACAGCGTGTCCACTATTTATACATACATTTTCAGCTTCTGTGTGCTCTGCTCTGCTTCTGCCTCCCACTTCCACCATCACTGAACTGTTTGCAGCGCCTCAAGTAACCAGCTGGTGTCACAGGTTAGTGAGCAAAGATTTCATGTGGGGACTCTCACCTGACTAATCATTCTTATTGGTAGCATCATTCCAAGAGCAGTAGAGAGGCTCGGCGGCTTGTTAATGAAATTTAAGGGCTGTCAGCCTGAAAGAGGATGTTAAATCCATGTTCCTGTCCTGAAATTATTTTTATATATCTGCTAACCAGTTTTCACATTCTGATGTGTGCTGGGGATTAGGAGGAAGAGGTATAAAAGGAAGGGACATACGATCTTTTAATATTTTCATACTTATCTCAGAGTATGGATCAAAGAGGATAGTTTAAGAAAACAAATGCTTTGTAAAAACTGCCAACATTCAACCCCCTCCCACTAATAAACGAGAAGGGAGCTTTAAGTCATTGAGTAATCCCCACCACCTGTATGAAACATAGGTGAGGGAAAAGAGAAGGGGAGGGGAGAGGAGAAAAGAGAGCACAAGCCAGGAGAGATGACCAAGTCTGCAATATTAATAACAGCCTCGCTGGCATCGCCTCCTCTGTCTCGCCGCCACTACTGGGCGATTTGGACAGCTCCCCTTAATAGGCTCTTCAGTGCTTAGAAGACGCGAAAAGCCTAGTTGCTGCTGGAGCCTAGCTGCGTGCACTCCCTTCATTCCCTGCTAGCAATAAGCTGGGAGGGTTTCTGCCGGGAACGCCTTCAGCAGCCTTCGCCGTGCACTCCGAGCAAAGATCCCCAATCCTCCTACCCCAGTGCTTGGGTCCTCGGGGTCCACAGTTAATCCCTGACCTAAGGGCAGCTCTCTCTGCCCAGAGTCTCTAATTGATGTAAACGTGACGGCACCTCCACCAGGCTCAGCACAGCCTTCCTCCTCCTTCTCCTTGCCAGCGTATCTCCGCGCTCCCGACCCTCCAACTTTGGAAAAAGAGCGACACCGAACTCCCAAATCACCCCAAATCGGGGACAGAGACGAGATGGGGATCCACGACGGTACGGTTATGCTACAGATTTCTAAAGACCAAAACAAAAAGGGGTTGGCGGGTGTAGAAGAACGGGAAACAGACAGTAATAACCCTCAGCCCACGCAGGGCACCTCATCTCTGCAGACGCAACGCATCCAAACCCAACAAATCACTAAAGCCAGCACCTTCCCAGCTCCCCTTAATAATGAATGCCTTGCTGCTCCCCAAGCTCCGTTCCACTCAGCAGACTACAGATGTCTGGGACACTCTTTCCCCATCGACCCCCGCGACCACCCCACCTCACAAACACACACCCGTCTCCTCAAAAGAAACAAGAAAGGAAAGGAAAAACTCGGTCCGCCTAAAGGTCATTTGCCTACTCGGGTCGCTTTGGTCAGCGAGCGTCCCGGCTATAGGAAGACCGGGCTTGAACCCGATAAGTGGACATCAGGAGCGCAGCAGATTTTTTCAACGTGTGTTAATAGGGAGCCAAGAGGCCCCATTCCTTGGCCCTGGCCACCTCTCCCTCCCTCGGTAGCCCGCCCGCCGGGGCTCCCCGGGGCACCTTCAGCCTTTACCTCTCTCCCCCCTTCCCCGCGGCTCTCCACCTTGCGCATCCTCTCGCCCGGCTCCGGAGCGCACTCAGAGGCTCTAACTTCCCGCAGAGTCCATGGATAAGCAGGAGAGCCTGGAACTGGGGCGGGGGGGAGGGTGGGAAGAGGGAGGCGTGGGAGCCGAGCCTGGGAGGAGAGGCGGGGGGAGCGCCGACTGGAGCCACCCCTCCCGGGAGTGCCTGGCCGCAGCTGCCAACTCTCACCTGGTCCGCCGGCTGCGCCTGGCTCGCCCTGGCCCCCGGGGTGGGCTGCTGCTCCTGTTTCATGGCTGTCATCGCCGGCGGCCCGCGTTGGCGCTCACTTCCTCGCGGGCACTTCAGACTCGGGGACCGTCACTTGGCAGCGTTCGCATGTCACAGGCGCCCGTCGCTCTCGTAATTGGCGAAAGGGAAAGCGGCAGCGACGGGGTGGGGGGAGGGGAGCGACGGGGAGGGGAGGAAGAGCGGTACCAGGCAGGCTCCCCCTCGCAGGATCCCTCCTTCGGCTACCGCAGACCCTCTAACTCCCCACTCTCCCCGCCCCCCACCACCCGAAAGCGTAGCGAGCCTCTGAGACCAGACACGACCAAGTGGCAACTTAGTGGAGCGGCGAGCGGCGGGCCCCCGGCACCTGACCCAGCTGGAGAGACGTCTCGCAGCGCTGGAGGAGCCCGGCTCGCATTCTACCGCAGTCCGCGCCC
>NW_012114799.1:439362-464881 GCF_000951035.1 Colobus angolensis palliatus
CCTCGGTGACTCCAGCTCTGCCGCTGGGCATGCTCCAGCGCCCCAGAAGGCAAGGGACAGTCGGGGACTGGGGGTCCGGAGCCCTATGGGAGGCGGGCAACACCTGTCGGGACCCTAGGGGTTGTCTCAGATTGTGACCTGGGATTCTGCGCCTTCTGATTTGGGGCAATGGACATCCTTTAGCCTCCAGCCCAGATTCTCCTACCAGCTGCCTGGGTAATGCCAGTGGAATTCCTAAAGGTTGGTTAAAAACAATAATAACTGTAATGATGATAAGAATCTGATACTCACTTTTTTTTTTCCTTTTCTTTCTTCCTGGACACATGTAGGAAAATCTTCAAATCTTAAGTCCTTCTTTCCTTTCTTCAACACAACTCTCACCCATTCAAAGTAGGTTTACCGAGCACCTACTATGTGCCAAACACACTGTGAGGCTCAGAGAGAGGGTTGCAGGGGAGAGAGACTAAACCAGTCAAACCTACCAAATTCCCTGGCTTCAGGGAGCTTATGTTGTGTGGGAATTGGGAGCCCGGAGCCTGGATACAAATCAATGAGTCAATGTAGCTCTTGGAAAGTTGAGTTCTCGTGGATAGAGAAAGTCCGCAGTTCATCCAGATGCACTAGTGCACATGGTTTTCCCTGGGGCCCCTAAAGCCCATGGACCACAAACAGTCTCCAAGTCTCAGGCACAGGTTGTAGGAGATTGCTCAGCAGAGAAATGGCAGGAGTGAGTTGAATATTTAGGTGTTTATGGATTCAGCACAAGACAGGTCCAGCAGAGAGGACAGAGAATGTGGGGCAGTGGGGTAGCACTGAGTTGGGCTTTATTGGCTAAGGACTGGCTCCCTGCTTTCAGCCACTCAGTCCATTAATTAATCACTTCTTAACAGAAAGGCCTTTGTAAAATGGTAGGAGCTGTCGTCCTGCTTTAGGAGTTTCTAAAACATGAATTATAATGTTGTCCTAAATTTTAATTGTAACAATAGTTCCTATAAAGTACATATTTTAAAATAAATATATAAACAATCACCAGCAGAAAGATAGAATTAGAGGTGAGTGGAGATCTTGTTTTTCAAAAATATATTCCAGTGCATATTGTGAATGACCTATTTATTCTGTTTCAGGAGAAAAAACTTTTTGCTAGGAATAACTTTGCAAGTTGCAAAAGTATAAAGCAATTTTTTAAGTGAAACACCAGTATAATAGCTATTGGGCAGCTTATCCAGTAGTTGTGACAATCTAGATATTCCCTCACATGTAATTTTTTTTGGAAGGAGGGTGTCTGCATTATTCAGAAAATGTTCCCATTTTTATATTTTGCTCTTCTGTTGATTATTTGACTATATTCATCTTTTCAATGTGTTTCCCTTTTGGACAGTCTGCTTGAGTTGAAGGAATTTACTTTATTACAGAGATATCTGTCACACAGGATAAGTATATGCTAGAGGGAGTTATCCTTTTATATAAGATTACTTACTTGATTGAGTTCAACTGTTGAACTCGCATCTACGTTCTGAGTTCAGTATAAAACCCACTTCATTGCAAATAAAGACATACATTATTATATGATTCATGTGCTGTGGGGGTCTCTGTGTGTATGTGTGTGTGAATTTTTTTTTATTTAAAATGCTTCTTTGATTTAAGTATTTGTCTTTGGGAATGGGTTGTTATTTTGTCAAGCTAAGAACATTTTTAGCTTTTGAGATCTAGGTTAAGGGCACTGATTAAAACTTAATCACGTGTAAACGGATTTTCCCAACTTAAATACTGTTTTTATTTTTTCAATGTACTGCACTTGAATTACAGTATAAGATGTTCTACCTCATTTTCAACTTAATTTCTTACTGAAGGAAAAATCCTAACGTCCAAATAAGAAATGATGGAATATCTTACACCTTAGAAGGGAGTATTTGTGGTTCTGTTTTTATAGTTTCTAATGATGTTATATTTAAAGAAAAAATACAAAACGTCCATTCACAATCAAATGTCTACAAAATTTTAAAAGCACTAAAGTAGATATAACCCTAATGCAGTGTAGATATAACCCTAATGCAGTGTAGATACAAGGGTTCTGTACCTGACTAGATGTCAACTGATTGATTTTCTTGCTCCATCAGTGCATGAAGGTATAGAACACAGTGAAGTCACTTATCTCTTGCTTCTACCTACCTTTTTACCTGTTAAAATTAAAATGTTTAGACCGGGTGCCCATTAAGATATTCTCATTCTCTAAATTTTTATGATGATATGTTGATGTTATATGTCAAATGCCTGTCCTCTGAATGAAAAATTATTTGTATACGTTTAAATTTTAGTGGAAGAGTCAATTAAATACTTAGACTTTAAAAAAAAAAATCAATAGATAAGTTAAATAAGTTAATTACCTCACAAAAGGCCCTTACCATTCACCACATTTTCCAGTGCTCTCTAGTTTTACATACACATATAGTCACAATTTTGTCTTGATAATGTTTAGAATTCAGAAATCTGAAATTTAAAATGCATTTACAAAGTATCATTTCTGAATACAAAAATCTATTAAAGAGAGATTTTTAAAAAAGATTCATAGAGTATTTTGAATATTTTTTATGTATTATCTTTGATCAGCTAATTCATAGACAAGTATACATTTTATAACATTCATATAACAGTAAAGGAAGTTTTTCTACCCTTTTCATGGATAGAAATCAGACTCTCATAACCAAAAAAGAACTGGAGAGATCACCTAGCAAAATTCCTTCTATTTTGGGTTATACATATCTGAACCTTACAACACATGGCCATTTTATTCAGGAAGATTTCCTAGGATTCAAACTCCATCACTTCCTTCTGAAAATGGATTGCCTCAAATCCTACTTTCAGGTTCACATGTAGACAGAACTCACAACGCTGCTTTCTCAATATGTTCATTTGGGTTTCTGAAGTCATTCAAAAACTTCCTCACATACAACATTGTGAATATCTACAATATCTTTCTTTCTCTTGTGGTCTTACCCTTTAAAAACAGGGTGTCAATGCAGTACATCTCTCTTTACCTAGAAATATTAAGGTGGATGATTGAGGACAGGTTATGAAATTTAGATAACAATGGAATTAATTCAAGATTATCATTATAGTGTTTTAGTATCTGTGGCAAAATTAGTTGTTCTAGACATACAGAGGTCATCTATGCAGTATTCAGTCTTCCACCTCAAATAGCAGACACAAGACCAAAGAACCAAAATTTACTCTAAAAACAACCAAGTAAGAAATAAGGCCTAGCTAACAGCTGATATGTCAGAAAGACAAATGTCCCTTGAGAATTTGTGAAGTAGGATATCCTTTACAGACAAACTCTTCAGTTTCAGATAAATTAGACAAGGCAAATAGTACTCCACAAGCAGCTAGGTGCTAGAATCCCTCACTGCATTTTCCTTCTCTTTATTCTCCTTCCTGATGTAAACCTGCAGTGTCACGTAAAGGCCACCGTGATGGGGATTTCCCTAGCATTAGCCAGTCCTCGATTGAGTGTCTATAATGAGCACAGCATCAAGAAGACAGAGTTCACGAGCTGTGTCTTCAGAGACTTGGCCTGAAATGTGCCCAATTAGCTCTTTGCAGATGAAGAAATAGCTTTAGTTCACATCTTCTGCTATCATTTGGTTTCGATTCACAAATGACCTCTACTCACCTCAATTGGCTTTTGAATTCCCCAAAATGCATATCATGTCCCTGGGCAGAAAACCAGTATGCTGAGCAATCCTCATAAACAAGCTCTATTGTAGAACCTCTAACCAGTAAACTATATCAGGAATTTACTTTTAAAGAAAAAAAGAAGAAAGAAGTAAAGGCACTATATATATAAGTGATACCCATGTATATTACCCATTCTGTTCTGAGATTCTTTCAGTATCAGTAAACTAAACTTTTTGTCAGTCTCTGTCTTTGACAGGAAGGCTTTCCTGTTATAAAAATTCATAGCCCAATTATGATCTCTGGTGGAAGCAGACAGAGTTGCAATATCCTGAGAGTCATTCTTGCTCTCTGGAGACCTGAAGATATTGACAAATTGCTCATGCCTACTGAGGTCCAGCGTTGTCAAATCTCTTTTTGTGCTGTATTTAAAACCTCACATCTTCCTTTCACCCCATAGCCCTTCTGTGTCATATATACAGGAATTAAGACAGTAAAACAATGTAGATTATTTTCCTGTGTATGCTTTTCTCTATATACATATAGCTGAATTGTAACACCAAAACAACTTAAGAAGATGAGACATTTACATGCTGTTGTTATGTTTATCTACCAGATGCCCAACAAGGGACATGTGTTTATTTATTTTGCTCTTTTTTTTTTAAGAGTCATCATTTAATGAATTGGTTATGTTGGCACAGTAAAAAAGAAAAAACCCTTCCATCTCTTTGAGCTGATATTAATGGTATTTTTTCCTGATTTTCACAACTCTTTAGAAATAAAATAAAGTTTTCTGAATCAGATCTTGTCTACAAATGACAGAGGGTTGCTATGTATGGAGGAGTATTTAGAAACATTGGCATGACATTTGTCTTTTTGAGATAATGTCTGCCTGTGATGAATAAATTTCTTTGAATCTGGCATTCCTTGTTTCCATAACCAAGACAAGATTCTCTAATGATTCAAAATAATCTTCCTTTATTCCTTGAAAAGTACAAGATTACTAAGCCTTCTATTAGAGGTAGATTTCATAGTGGTTACCCACCTTCTTTCCTTATAAAATTCCCAGAATAGCACAAAGCACATTTCCCATTCTGGAATATCTTTTACAAACTGAAAGAAAAAATTCTACTGGAAGATCTTGACTAATGTTTGGAAGGAAACATTTTCATCTTTTTTAACACTTCCATTTGTTTTTAAGGATTTAGTACTAGATTCAAATTATCCCATGAATTTTCCTCTAGAAAACAAGAGATAGTTGAGGACTCAGGTGCAATAGCCCTAGAGCATCCACTGACATTAAAGAGTCTCTGGCATTGTCTCTACCAATTGACTTTCTACCACTGGGGATTTTCCTTCCACCATTGCCAAAGGAAACTTGAGGACGAGTCCTTGGGTTCCTTTCACCACGCAGAGTCATGTGATTATATAAATAATAGTTTCAGGATACCAGGAGAGGCAAAGTACATTGAAATAAGACACATTAAAACACATCTTTCAATACTGAACATGGTTTAATTCTGTTTAATCTATTAGACACAATGAGTTGCTTGCTAGTGTAGATCCCTTGTTATATTCATCTGTCTGTCAATCTGTCACACATCTGTATCTTTTTGGAAGAATAAGGAAATGTTTAAGTCACTCAGTTTCTCTCCTGCATATCTAAATATTTACTAAAGTCACAGATCTTTATCCAAATCAAAGAAGAAAGAGAAAGAAGGGGAAGAGACAAGGGAGAGTAGTAGGAGGAAAAGAGATGGAAGGGAAAAGCCAAGAGAATATATTCTGAAGTTGTTAGGGATGTTAGGGTGTAGTAAGTCTCATTGGTTTATTAACACCTTCATAATAATCATGAAATGAAATACCATAAATCCCACTGGTTATGCCTAAATATTGCTCCTGCCATTGGTTTTCTATATATTTGTATAATTTTAGAATGCAGTCAAAAGTGTAACTTCCTCATTCCTCTGTCGGTAAGTTATACTTGATATTACTAATTAATTTCAAACTTACCTTGCCTTGTAATATTTTATCATTTGTTACACTTACCAATTAGACAGTAAGCATCAGTGGAGGAGGAGGAGAGAATCTATAACACAAATGATAGTTCTTACAAATCAATGACTAGAAAATCACCCTTTAGTTAGCAACTTGATTTACTGGGCAACACTTATAAGAGTATTCAATCTTAGTTAATAGGACTTCAAAAGCCTCACAGGACAAATGGGCAGTCCTCTTCTCTTCAGGGGTCCCCTGATCTTCCACATGGAGAAGGCATCCACTCACATTTTCACCTTCTCGAATACAACTGATCTATTAGGACTCAACACCTTTCACAACCTTCCCATCGCAAGTTTACCGGGACTTTCTTCTCTCACTCTTTGTAGTGTCTTATCTCTTTGCACAATTGCATGCATTTAGTTTGTAATATCAGGTTGGTGCAAAGGTAATTGCATTTTTTTGCAATTAAATATAATAGCACCAGCACTTTGGGAGGCCAAGGCGGGCAGATCATTTGAGGTCAGGAGTTCAAGATCAACCTAGCCAAATGGTGAAACCCCATCTCCACTAAAAATACAAAAAAGTTTGATGTGGTGGTACATGCCTATAAACCCAGCTACTAGGGAGGCTGAGGCAGGAGAATTGATTGAACCCAGGGGGCGGAGGTTGCAGTGAGCCAAGATGGCGCTACTGCACTTCAGTCTGGGTGGCAGAGTGAGACTCTGTCTCAAAAAAAAAAGAAAAAAAAAGTAATGGCAAAGTCACAATTACTTTTGCACCAACCTAATAACTTGTTCAGCATACTAATTGTCACATGTGCCATCTTATCTTTTCTACTAATATCAATGCTTAGAAGAGAGGAATTCTGTTGGGGACAGAGTTAATTGTGTGTGTGTTGGGGGTGTGGTAGGTAGGGGTCTACATCAGTCTCCTTGCCTAAGTAGGGGGAATCTCAGAGGAAATGTTCTCTGGAAAAAAAAAACTTTATTCACCCTCTCAATATTAAGCTCTGTTAGCATCTCCTACAAGCTTGTATTTTTTATTTTATGGAATAGGATCATCCAGGGAAAATATATTTTCTCTTTCTATTGTCCTAGAATATTTTATTTTTCTTTACTTGATATGTAGGAATTATATAATCTTGATCTACTGATGCTAGATATGAGTAAGAACCCATCAGATATTGCTTGGTTCTGAAACATCAAGTAAAAGCCAGATAAGCTTGAAATTTTCTACTGCTTAGGAGCAGGTACTATGTGTTATAAAGTACCAAGTTCCCAGTTCAGAGAGCTCATAGAAGAATTTGGAGAGAATTATGTTTGCACTATCACTCCCAATTTATTTTATTTCTTACCTAATATATAAACACTATACTAAATTTGGAGGAGGAGGTGCTATAATGGGCAAACCGCAGAGGAAATATTGAAATTGAATAAAATAATTGTTGTTGTAAATATAGCTTAAATTCCTCTAGACTATTTATACACTGCCAAAAGGACCACAAAGTCAATAGAAATTTCTAAGATTATGCTCAATCTCAGAAGATAGTTATTTTTGCTTTACATCCTCTGCACACATATTAAATAAGCTTGTTTATCTGGTTTGCTAGTTTTAGGCAACATATTTGGAAAGTGGGTAAGAATTGCTGATAGATGGAGTACACAAATATGGCAAGAAAATAAGACACAGAATGATATAGAAAGTAAAGAAAGAAAACATTGGCCCCTCCACTTAAAATAATACCAACTTACTACCACTTAGTGTGGGTGAAGGGGAGGAGAGGCAAGTATTTTTATACAATTTAGGAAGATCTTGGAAATAAGTATTTTTTGGAAAAATAAAGTTTATTCTTAAAATGAGGACTTTAAAAAAAGTAAAATCAGGCTTGGCATACTTTTTTTGAAAGGGTTATTTTGGGAAGATAGGCTGCTGTGATGACAGCATGGTTTTAGGCTACATAGAGAATTAGACACCAGAACCAAAACTACAACATTTACAACAATTCTAAATAACTAGATACCTTTACAAATCCCTAAATACCAAAAGCCACACAGTGTGTGTGCCTTTGGTATCTATGTGGGCGAATGCGGAAGAAAGCAGTAGGGCAAAGTACAGATCTGATAATTACAAATTATTTAAGAAAGGAAGTCCCAAATAGTCAATGAGTATTCACTAGAAACCACAGTGGGCCAATGTAAGAACACTCAATAGAACAAGGAGAGATTTCGTGCATTCCAACACTGAGTAAAAGGGGCCCTGTGGAGAGCCTATTTCTCAGCAGGAAATTGGTCTCTCATATTTCTGCATTTCTTATCAGAAGGAAATGTCCTTTGTTTCATAATATCTTTTAAAGAATATTTGTGCAGCAATTAACCTGGAAAGAAGGACTAATACCTTCCTCTGGAGTAAAGAACAAGCATTATTGCTCTTCACTATAAAAAAGATAATGTCTTCCTCTGGAACAAAATAACAGTAACAATAACAAACATGCTTACTCCCCATTATAAAAGATTTGTGTTTCTTAAGCTCAGGGATCTACTTCTATACTACAGCCTACAGTGTGGGTAAGTATCCATCTGGCTCAACCACCCCTCCCACGGGACTTGAGGAGAAGAAGAACTCACACAAATACACTCATGTTCATCCTACTTATTGGACTATGAGTAATAAAACTCTTTGCCTCTGACCCCAGAGTCTCATGTCTTTTGCCAACATCCATAAAACTGGTGGGTTAACTCATTAGCTTGTAAGCAGTATAAAATCACAGATGTTTCATTGTGCTTAGCAGGCCCATGTCAAGGTCTTAGGTGGCTGGTGCAGTCTAGATCCTGTGAACTCTTGAAACAAACCTTCCAGGCATCCTTCCAACAGTATATTTACTGTTACATAATAAGAGAAGAAGGATCTCCTTTACGTTGAAAAGTCTGTCTTAATTTTTACCTATCTAAAAGTTCAAAAAAACTAAATTTGTACAAAAATGAGCAATTGAAAACTATCAAGGTCAAACGCCATGTATGTAAAGTTTAGCCCCAAAAAGAAAGTTGCTACAAGAAAACATAGAATGACATTCCTAGGGACCAGAGACTGGCAAATTGTAGCCCAGAATTCAACTCCAGTCTACTTTCTGTTTTTTAGAAATAAAGGTTTATTGGTACATAGCCACTCTTATTCATTTACATATTGCTTATGACTATCTTCATGGTGCGATGGCAATGTTAAGTATTTGTGACAGGCCATATGGCCTATATAGTGTAAAATATTTACTGACTTGAACCTTACAGGAAATTTACCAATTTCTGCTATTGACAAAATAAGCCTGCCAAAAAATGTCATGCTCAAAATATTTTCAGAAGTGTAACATATTACTTTAAAATGAGCTAAAGGACATTAAGAAAATCATGCAACACATAAAAAAAATAATCAGAACTAGAAAAAGAGATCAAACTCAAGAAAAAAATGGAAATAAAAGAAACAGCAGAGTAGGAATAAAGACTAATCTAGCAGGAAAATAAGAGAATATAAGCACAAAAATAACACTTTAAAGGAAATCAAGTTGAAAAGGAGAAAAAATATTTAACACTAAAAAGAAATTAAGAAATAAAGAAACAGGTTTCAAGAAAATGTGACATATATTATAGATGGCAAAAAAGATTCATGAATGTCATGGGAGTTCCTCAGTGAGAAAACAAAGCAAGGAAAAAAAAAAAAAACCCTCAAAACCATCTGCGTGCGGTGGCTCACTCCTGTAATCCTAGCACTTTGGGAAGCTGAGGCAGGTGGATCATGAGATCAGGAGTTCCAGACCAGCCTGGCCAACATAGTGAAATCTCGTCTCTACCAAAAATACAAAAAAGTACCCTGGTGTGGTGGTGGGCACCTGTAGTCCCTGCTACGTGGGAGGCTGAGGCAGGAGAACTGCTTGAACCTGGGAGGCGGAGCTTGCAGTGAGCTGAGATCACACCACTGCACTCCAGCCTGGGCGACAGTACAAGACTCTGTCTCAAAAAAAAAAAAAAAAAAAACCTCAATACTAAAATGTATAAGAAAGTAATCCTGAAATTTTAAAAATCCATTTAAACTTACTGAAAAATCACATAGTATAACTGTTAATATTAATATAATACAATCAACACCAAGTAAAATTAAGAAAGAGGAAAAAAATTTATTTGGGCATCTAGGACAAAAGAATACTTGACTTAAAAAGGAACTAAGATTATTATTATTGAACTTTCCTACAGTAACACTTTATCTTAGAGAGAAAAAATGAAGTAACATATTTAAGATATTCAAGAAAAAAATATGGACCAGAGGTTTTATATTCAGTAAAACTGAATATCAAATATAATGGTCATGTAAAGACTGTTACCAACATGCAATCACTCAAGGAATATTGTCCTCATGGGACTTTTTTTGAGGAATCTTCTAGAAATGAGTTTCAGAAAATGAAATTAACAGGAACATTGCAATTAAATAAAAAAATAAAAATCATATATGTAATTTTAAATGTTTTAATAGTTACCTGAAAAAAAAGTAAAAAGAAACAGAAGAATTTAAATCAATGGTATATTTTATTTATCCCAACACACTAAACATTTTATCATTTTGATATATAATCTGTATGAAAATTATCCGAGATTTTACACTGTTAGTACATTTCCAATATCCATAAAAATATTTTATGCTTACAAACATACCAATTTAGATTAGACATGTTTCAATTGTCCAACACCACATGTCACTAAGAGCCATTGCGAACAATCCAGAACTGGAGAGATATAAGCATAAAAATTATGGTGGATTACATACTTAGTTATTGTAGAATAAGACAAATTGAGTGTTAAGTGGGAAAGAGTACATAACAGCTATATTATCTACCAGTGTAGATTTAGTACAACCAAATGGAGAGAATGAGATGGCATATGCAAGAAAACATATTTTCAATATTTATAATGGGTGGTGGCAATATTTGTATAGTTACTGTTGTGTGTATAATATTAGAAAAGTAAATGAGTAATTATGAGATGTTCTAACTCTCTAATCTCCAAGACTTTAAGAACTATAATTTTCACTATAGATAAGAGGCAAATAGAAAAATTTCCTTTAGAAAATAGCCCCGAAATTGAATTGGAAATTTTGATTTGGAGATATCATTATTACCTCATTCCTAATGCACAACAGCATTAGCAGTGAGGCTATGCTTCCCACAGCTTATGCTAGGTGAATGACTGAGTGCAGCCGGCAGAGATACTGAAGCAGTCCCCTTAGGGCTTGTGGGAATCCTCTGTTGGACAGCTTTGGTTTGAGAACCCTCCTAAATATTTCTTAGACCTGAACTACAGTTTGAGACTCTTTCTATCTATTCTCCTTTCTTCCCATTGACTTTCACAGCAGTAAAGCCTCACAGTCTAAAGGATACTCCTGCTTTTTCCATTCATTCTCTTACTCCCTCACAGACATTTTCTCCAATAACTTTCTTGCACATCTAGTTGCACCTGCTTCTCAGAGGACCTAGATTAACTCGGTCTAAAAATAATGACCGGCCTAGCATAAATTAATTGTCAAATAAAATGCAGGGTGCTCAATTAAATTTGAGTTTCAGATACACAACAAATAATTTTGTAGTATAAGTATGTCCCAAGTAGGTGACTATGTGGCTTGTATTTTTATGTGCTAACTTTGCCAACCCTAATAGCAATGACTATCACTTGCAACCAGATTGTGGTGTTAACAAAACAAAACAAAACAAAAACAGAATTTCTTAGAAAAGTGGCTGAATATAGATATAAGAAAAGAAGCATACCAGATAAATCTGAAACATTTTGTTATGAACTCACATGGGAAGTATCAAAGACTACTAGTTCAAGAGGAATCAAAAGTTAACCTTGAAAAGCCTCTACCTGGCTGAAGAAGGAAAAAATAGCACTTCAATAAGGATAAAAATTACAGTGCATTGGGATCCATCAGATAAATTTAAATCCTGATTGATCTTCTGAGGAAGATAGGGAACCAACTTACTATCACCAAACCTATCGTAAAAACCTCAGTTATGTCTTTTTAGGAGTTATACCACTGGGTAACCAAATTGTAGATGAAAGGAAGAATTACCTTACATATGAAATTATTTGAGCTAATGTGTAAAAATAATGGGTAGAATTAGAGTATTACCATTTTATAATCACCAAGAAAATAACCAGCCTGCTGTTAACCATCGGTTTGCCTCCTGATGACTCAGTGCTACCTATAATGTTGCAAACAATATAAAAGCTGAGTTTGATCAAGGGTCCTGCTGCCACTTGCTGGAAATGCAGAGAAGAGAAGAACATGTAGATTGGTACCATGAGTACATCAATATACTCACCAAATCCACAGTGGGGCAAAATCCGCAAGCGGCCCATATTTGTCAACAGATTCATTCTAAGGGAAAGGAGTTTGTGGGAAGAAGGGAGATGATATGTTGATGATATTGGAGCTAAAAGACATATCAATTTGAAAATTGATGACCACATTTTAATGCCTCAGGATGTTCACTTAAACATTTATTGTTTATTATAAACAATAAAAATGCAAAAAAAATATAAAAGTCAAGATGGTGGTTATTTTTGGAGAGAGAGAGGACAGAGAATGTATAGAGACTTCTGGATAGCTAGCAAGGTTTCATTCTTTGACATATGTAGTGGTTAAGATGATATTTGCCTTATAATAATTTTGTGTGGTTTGCTGTATCTGTGTTTCATTTTAAAATAAAAGTTTAAACAGTGCCTAATAGAGTTTGTGGCTCTTAGTAAACACTCAATAAGAAGTAGCTATTAAAAATATATAAAATAAAAGACAGAGACTACACTGAGAGCAGTTCCTTCTCAACCGTTATTTTTTAAAGTGATGATAAACCTCTAGCTCTCTAGGGTCATGCTCTCTCTCCAGTGTATGTACAGCTATAAAATTGCTCCTGCCTCTCCAAAATGTGTTTATGGAATTGAAAGCAGAATGCAGGCACTGTTTATCCTTTTAGACCTCCTCAGAATTAGCAAACACCAAGACAAACTCAAGAAGTTGTAAAGAGAATGGGAATTTATGTCACTGAGATCCTCACCGCAAGGCCATTAACTCATTTCCATACTGGTAAATACTGTATCAACTTAGCCTGCATTCTGCCTTATGGAGAAAATTGTAGATTGTGGTCTATTTGTTGAATTCCAAATTTACCTGAAAAAAGCAATGGGTCCTGGTATGAGCCCACTCTTTCTTATTGATTGCAGAACTAAACAGTCTATGTGATATAGAGAACAATTAATGCTCTTCTTAGCAGGGTTTGTGGCTTCAGGTGACGATGCCTCTTGCCTTTGTGAACTCAGTGACAGGCTTGTTTAAAAGACTAGTATTCAGTCTGCAATTTTCTAGCTGCAAATGGGGTTCTAGCTTGCTATTTGAGTTGAGCTTCAATTAGTATGGAAAGGATGCCTTCTCCTTATGTGTCTAAGATTTCTTTCTTATACAGTACCTACCTTGGCACCATCTCTCCTCAAATTGCCAAGTCTTGACACAGTGGGCTGTGTCTGAGGGTCCAAATGGGGTTTCCCTATCTGCCAAACAGTGCTAAAGTCTCTAAATTTGTACATCCCTGAGGACACCCACTCCAAATACACATTCTTTTCACCTAAAAACATTTTCAAGTTTATTTAGATTCCTCAAAGAAGCCATGCATCCCTGCCCACTCCCCTGAAAAGTGATTTCTTCAGTTTTTCATGCCCAGAGTATTCAATTTCTACACTATGGATTTGTCACATATCATTTTTATCCTTATATTTTTGAGTCTCACACTACCATTCTGCCACGCTTTCCACTCTACCACTCTGTTAGTCAATTCCCATTTTTATTTTTATTTTTGAGAATAATAATAGTGAAAGTAATAATAGTTCACATTTATTGAATGTTTAATGTGAATCAGGCACTGTCTAATTATTTCAATTCAATAATTCTAGAGCATAGAGTCTTTCCTTATCTCCATTTAGAATCTTGTACACCAAGATCTAAAAGATGTTTCTGAAGCTTGCCCAAAGTTCCACAATGATTTAGAAGCATAGCAGAGGTTTGAACACAGGCAATTCTATTGTTAATATCCTTAATAATGTCTTGTCTTGGATCAAAAGCCACAACAAATAGCTGTCTGTTTATTTTAATGAATAAGTTTTCATAGAGTGCCTGCAGTAATGACTTTTTCCTTGGCCTGGAATTACTGCTAAATATACTACATAGATATATATATATATTTATATATATAGAGAGAGTATATTATGGTATACTCTGGTATAGTAGATATACGATACTATAGATATACACACGTTATATATGCATATATATACTATGTATTGTATAGTAATATATGCAAATATATGCAGTTTTTCTGTCCAGTAAAGACATTAGACTTTTATAGTTAGGTAAATCTGTCACAATGCTAGAAGTATTTTGTATGAACTTCGTTCAATTTATCTAGCACAAAGTATATCTTAGTCCCTACGCACTGTTACAACAAAAATGTCATACACTGGGTGGCTTATAAACAACAGAAAATGATTTCTCACAGTTCTACAGACTGTGAAGTCCAAGGTCAAGGCTCTGGCACATTAGGAGTCTGGCAAGGTCCACTTTCTAGTGTATAGGTGGCACCTGCTGTGTCCTCGCATGTGGGCAGGAGCAAGCTACCTGTCTAAAGCATTTTTATAAGAACAGTAATTCCGCTCATGAGGGCTCCACCTATGACCTAATCACCCCTCAAAGGCCCTATCTCCTCATATCATCACCTTGGTGATTTCAAAATATGAACTTTGGGAGGACACAAACATTCAGACTATACCAGAGTGATACATAGTAGATATTTGACAGACTCAGGTTTTTTTTCCCCCCCTGTTGTCAAATTTATCTGTAGGGTAGAAGTGTGCGAGGAAAAGACTTTATAGCATCCATAATTAGGGAACATAAAAAACTATGTATTCATCTATATTTAAGATATACTCTCAATGTTTTTGTTATAATTTATTTTAGATAAGTAACAAGGCTTTTGTAAATATACTTCAAAGAGAAATACATGATACAAAATAGAAACAAAATATCAGAACTGCTATTTGGACTTGGAGTAATCCTAGAATGGTAGTATAATGGCTCTTAATCTTGAGTGTGTTTCAGACTGTCCCACTCCAGATCCACTCCCAGCAGGAAGATTCTGATGCGATATTGTGCAATTCAGAATTTTGAGTTTTTTTCACCTTCCTACTTGGTTTGAAGTAGGAGATTCGGGATCACACTTTGATGAAAAAGTATGTAGTGGTTAAAATATGAGAGTTGGAGTCAGAAAGACCCCGGGGTCATAGATTCAACATTTACTAGCAGTGTACTTAACTCTTCTGAACTTCAGGGTTTTTTTTTTTTTTCCCCCCTGAAAATGCATAATAATGGTGTATGTGACTCATAGTGTTATGAGAAAATATATGGAAAGTACTCTGCATATTGCCTAGTACATAGAAAGTTTTAATTAGGTGTGTGCAAGTAATGGCAGCAGTGGTAGTATACCATGCTGTAAAACTGTGGGTATTCTCAATAGTATATGTCATTAGGGAATTGAGAATTAAAACAGCAATGAGATACAACTACATATCTAGTAGAATGCTAAAACTGAAAATACTGATAACACTATATTCTGACAAGAATGTGGAGCAACGGAGACTCTCATTCGTCGCTGGTGGGAACGCA
Organism: Colobus angolensis palliatus; assembly: GCF_000951035.1. Taxonomy (NCBI): domain Eukaryota; kingdom Metazoa; phylum Chordata; class Mammalia; order Primates; family Cercopithecidae; genus Colobus; species Colobus angolensis. The sequence goes on from NW_012114799.1 coordinate 454,780, forward strand.
AAATGGTACAGCCGCTGTGCCATTCGGTTTGGCAGTTCTTACAAAACTAAATATACTCTTACTATATGATCCAGCAATTGCACTTCTTGGTGTTTATCCAAATAAATTAACCATTTATGTCCACATGAAAACCTGCACAGAGATGTTTACAGCACTGTATTTATAATTGCCAAAACTTGGAAGCAACCAAGATGCCCTTCAGTAGATGAATGGATGAATAAACTGTGGTATATACATACAACGAAATATTATTCAATACTAAAAGAAAATGAGCTATGAAGCTATTAAAATGCATTGATAAATCTTAAGTGCATATTACTAATTAAAAGAAGTCAATCTGAAAAGGCTGCATACTTCATAATTCCAAATACGTGACATTCTGGAAAAGCAAAACTATGGAGACAGTTAAAGGATAAGTGGTTGTCATGACTTTGAAAGGAGGGAGGAAGTGATGAGTAGGCAGAGAATGGGAAACGTTTAGGAACAGGAAACTATTCTGCCTGATACTGTAATTGTGGATATGTCATTATACATTAATCAAAAGCCTTATTTTATCTCTTTCTTTCATTCATCTTCTTGCCTTTCTTTTATTTCTCCTTTGTTTTTCTGATATACATATTAGAAAAGAATGGAAGCCAAGAAAGTGTATGTACATAATAATTACAAACCTTTTGCTCGCAAGGCAAAGGGTTAACAGTGCAAATTTTTCTTCCTGTTTCCTCAGGAATGCCTCTAAAATGTGTGAATAAGCTTCAATCAGACTGCCCTTCCCAAAGAAAATAACTATAAATGCTGGAAAAACTACAAAACAACTACCTGAAGGCACTGGTGAGTGATAAAAGCAGGCAAATTCTGGAAAAGAGTCAACACTTGGAAGAAGGGAGCCACACTGGGTGAGTTCTTTCTTTTTAAAGCATCCAGCTAGAGGAAAGGTTTTAGCCTGCAACTTGCAGAGCAGTTAAAACATCATTTAAAGCCCAGCCTAATTTTCTGATTCACCCATGAACTACAAACATGGGTCAGATTCCAAGCAGATGTTTCTTATATTTAAATATATCAGTTACAATTTTCTGAATAATTGTGTACTCTTAACTATTCTACATAACGAGAGTTAAGTGACTTCTTCTTCTGAATCCTAACAGGTGCATGGGGAGGGAACAGTGTCTCTACATGAGAATGGCCAAAGAACAAGATATGTTTCCCAGTAGAGAGCAACCCTAGAGAGAGGGAAGTATGGGTCAGAAAAAGGTTTACTGGTTCCAGGGTAATCGCATTTATTTCGGTTGCATTGGTGTTTCTAAAAAAATATGCTTCAGTTCCAAGTTTCAGGAATTGGTTGGTGGAGAATGGGGATCAAACAGCGATTCAGGAGCTTCCTTGCAAGTAACTGAGTGAGCCAATCAAATAATTTATGTTTAAATCTTTCGCTGTGTTAAATGTTGAAAAATAAAACAGTGAATTCTATCCTATGGTGTAAACAGCCTTTATGATTATCCAATATAGGGCAACATAATAGGTCTCAGCATGAAAGAACTCTGCATTTTCTCAGCCACTTTGCTTAATACAGTGTGAAGTGGATCTAGGACAGGGACACACACACACACACACACACACACACACACACACACACAAACTTAAAAAAACAAATACCATTCTTCCGAGATGACATAAAGATCTGGGAGAACGAATCTCGCGATTGGCAGAGGCTGCATCTGAGATTGCTCTGTCCTCTACTGGTAGTGGGATATGAACAGAATGAAATTCCTAGGGGATCCTTGGGTATCCGGGGAGATTTCTCCAATGTGGTACTTAGCTCTTTCCATGATGCCATGTACCTTTATGCTATCAGATAATACAAATGACCTAAAATCTAGGAGACTAAACTCTGTTGAGGCATGGCCATCCTCAGCAAGATCAACCCCACTGGACTCTACAGCGCATTTGGCATATTGAGATCCCAGTGCATTGTACACTTTTGTGCTTTCTATGGCATTAACTGCATAATTTTAGAATATAGCCTTGTGGAAATTATGCTACATCCTGGATAGTAAGTCATCCACTAATCAGATCCATTTATTTTGCCTCATATTTTATCTACTCAGGCATTCTACAATATCTTAAAGATATCCTTAGTGTTCATGTTGCCATTGTTGTTTTAATAATCATAATGAACCATTACTTCCGGTGGCCTAAACATTTTCTCTAGTTTTATAACGAATAATTTAACTTCCATCCTCTGAAAGGGGCTATCATTTTGCTGTCCAATCATGGGCTACCAACAGACTTTACCAGTAGGTATAAATGGTGTACCCTTCTTGCCTATTGCTTCTGACCTTTATCGAGGGCCACTTCAGCTAGCCTCACAGCACCATGCTCATCCACTGCAATCATGATATGACCTACTGTCCCTCCCAGAATCAGGTAATATCCCAAGACATGTGAATCTAGCTGGGAGAAGAATTAGGCTTAGTATCTACAGAATGAAAAGGTCAATGAAAGGGAGCCTAATGCTGGATTTTTTCTAGGAACAAAAGTTTACCGAAGAAATTTCAGTCAAGAGCCTTGCCCCTTAATAAAAGTTGAAGTTCAACTCCAATCCAAGATCTAGCCCCCAAACTCAGACAACTAGACAAATCTAGGACACCCCCACCAGCAGCAGCAGCAGCAGCAGCAGCAGCAAGGGTAATAGGCCTTTCTTAGAGGGAGGAAAAACTGCTCAGAGTGAGGCAGCTTTGAAAGAGGAGCTGAAGTAGACCAGGGATCCTCAAGGGCTACTGGAGCTGGGAACTTAGGGCACTGGAGCTGTCTCTTCCTCCTGGTGCAGCAGTTAAGTATTCCCAGGGAACAACCCAGCTTCCCTGGGTTCTGATAGAGAAAGATATGCAGCATCTTCAGAAGGGTCTAAAGCCTAAGAAGCCACACAGAGGCTGCCCAGTTAGCGCTTCCCTCTCTTTCTTTGGGAGCTTGTGGGCCCTGCCACACTCACCCCTGATTTTCAGTTCCTATTTTTCATAGCTGCAGTAAATCTCTTTGAAACAGTTGAACTTCTGTGCTTCAGTTTCTAAACTTAGTCTGCCTCTATTTAGACCAGCAATATTGGCTTCCATCTGATCTCCATCCCTGGGGCTGATCTCCTGGGTCCATGCTATCTATGCGCAAACATTGCTTTCTTCCCAGCCTTTGACTTTGTCTGTATTTAGAACCTTGGGCTCTGGCTAACAGAGGCTTTTCCTGTATTCCAGAAGCCAGCCTTCTACTATCCTTGCTTGAGTCCCTTTGTGGCTCTGCTTGATTAACTGATCACTGCAAAAAGCAGTGAATGATTTTTTGCAAAGCCCCAGATTATAGGCAGTTGATGAATATTAAACAGGCAAAAGGAATGCAGCCTTTAAAGTAGAAACAATGTGCTATTATCTGGTTGTCTGTGTATCTATATATATATATAAAATAGGAAATCCTCAAGAACAAGAACTGTATCTTATTTAACTATGGAGCATATAACTCCTAGCCTAGCCCCACATGGGGGCTCATGCTTGTAATCTCAGCACTTTGAGAGGCTGAGGCAGGCGGATCACTTGAGGACAGGAATTTGAGATCAGCCTGGCCAACCTGGCAAAAGTCTGTGTCTACTGAAAATACAAAAATTAGCCAGGCATAGTGGTGTGCACCTGAAGTCCCACCTACTCAGGCGGCTGAGGCACAAGAATCGCTTGAAGGGAGGTGGATGTTGCAGTAAGCTGACACTAAGTCACTGCACTCCAGCCTGGGTGACAGAGAGAGACTCTGTCTCAAACAAGCAAACACAAATAAACAAAAAACCTCCTTTCCTATTGTAAGCACCAAATGAATATTAGGTGAGTGAATGAATAGAATGCACTTGTATACAAGACAGCATGGACTAAATCCTCATAAAACTTACACTCCTAAAATTATTTCTTTTCCAAATTTAATATATTCTTGTCTAGACATAATGCAGTCGAACAAGTTATTAACAAGTATTTATGTACCCCATCTCATACCAAAATATTTGGAGGCAGCTTTTCAACTTCTTCAGATGGAAATGATGGCAGGTAAGGCAAATTCCATGCCCTATCCCTGCCTAACTATGTTAAGTAGATGAATCTTTAACCTTACTTTCTTCACTCCTAAAATGAAAATAAGAGCTTCCATCTCAAAAATGTATTGGGAAGATCAATTAAGATGATATGTGTGAAGCAGCACGCACGATGTCTGGAACATAGCAGGTAATCAGTGAATATTTCTTTCCTCCCTTCCTAAATTGCCGATTTCTGGGTGTTAGTTTGGGAATGCTCCTGACATAACCTGAAAGAGATGTTCTCTCTGCATTTATATGAACTGCATGTTGAGTAGAAGAAATGAGAATTAACTGAGGAACTTTCCCAAGCCACACAGTTGGCCATAACATCCCCACCCCTATAATGTGTAGAAGATAAAATATTTCTAAGTAATTTTTCCAAACCTTAACCACTTCACCAAACATCCCTACTTTCTTGCTCTAACTCAATTATTCTCATTTCTGGTGGAGTTTTTAATACACTGGAGGAAATTCACAAACTCTGGTGATTTTTAGGCCTATCTGGTAATCTTACCATATTCCTCTAGTTCATTCATTCTTTAGTTTTTTTTTTTTTCAAGATAAATACGTCACATCTTTTGATCTGTCCTTCAACAGCTAAGAAGTATCTCAAAATAATTATGCCCCCGAAATGGACTTCAGATTTACTTGCTTCCCATTATCAACTCCATTTCAGTAAATGGTAGCTCCATCCTTTTAGTTACATGGATCAGAAAACTTGGCATCATGGATTACATCTTTTCACTTCTTTCTCCTATCACACACTACACCCAGTCTGTCAGCAAATCCCATTGACTCTCACATCAAAATAGGTGCTGATTTCTCACTACCATTGCTATAAATGTGGTCCAAACTCTTTACACCCTTGGTCTGAATTGTTGCAAAAGCTTGCTGTTGTCTTCCTTCTTTTCAATTTCCTCAGAGTAGCCAAAATAAGCTATGTAAAAGAGAAACCAGATCATACGACTCTACTAAAAAATGTCCAGTAGCCTCTTGCCTCAGTGAAAGGAAACGCCAAGTTTCTCAGAGCGGTCAAAAGGTTCTGACTGATCTCGCCTCTTTGCTATCACCAGCTCTGAGCCATCATCTTCCATCATCCTCCTTCTACCCATAGCCCTGCAGCCTCACTTGCTGCCTGTCTTGCTGGTCCTTAAACAGAAACTCTCTGCGCTGTTTCTGCTGTTTCCTTTGCCAGGGGTGAACTTCCCTAGAACATCCACATAGCTTATTGTTTACTTCCTCTATATCTCTGTCAAATGTCACTGTGCCTGGAAGATCTTTCCTGATCACCTTCTCTAAAATAGCATCCCTGTATTCGCTATCCTCCTCACCCTGGTTTGTTATTTTTGTAAAATTTATCACCATCTGGAACATGTTGATTTGTTTATATGTTTATCTTCTCTCTTCTCTTCTTGTAATATATACTCCATACCTCAAAACCTTTGTCTGTTTTGTTCACATTCATGCCCTAAGTACCCAGAATGGTGTTTGCCCCATATGGGGCATAGAATGAACATGTGTGTGTCATGGTACATGAATGCTACGCCTTCTCCCATAGGAGTCAGCTTCTAAAGCTTAGACTTTCTGCTCTATAACTTTGGGGCAAAGAAACACACATTAGAGTCAGTTCATTGACGAAGTTCCTTGTACTGATGGGAGGAAGCTGATTCGTGTATCATGAACACAGAATCATCAAGTTATTTTAAAACAAAGTAGTATCTTTTTTTTTTTTTTTTTTTTTTTTTTTACTTATTAGACCTACCTTCCAATTGCAGGCTATTCAATTGCAGCATCCCTAGGTGTTTCACAAAACCTGCTTTTCACCTCTGACCCACTTGGAAATTCAGTTCCCTCCCTTTCCTGGTAAAGCTTAATTTACTTAACCATTGATACTCAGCCCAGAATGTCCATTTTATAACTAATCTTCTGGATGATTATGGTTAAATTTACAACCAGGTGCTTACTATATATTTCTCTGTCTCAGTAGTATTTGCCTGGCCTTTTACAATGTAAAGTTTTTAAGATGTGTGTGCGGTGGGGGTGGGAGGGATTATGTCTTCCTAGAGTCCATTGATGATTTACATGAAATACCTTAAAAATTAAAACCAAAATCTATAAACTTTCCTATGATTTTTATCTCTGACACCATCTTACAAGACCAATTCTACAATGGCAACATATTTTTCATTTAGGAGAGTGAAACTTTTAAACATCATGTCACCTGAGTTCCTTTTCAAAGATAATATGATATACCATAAATAAAATAAGATTATTATTTTGCACATGTCCAAGTTCCCCATTATAATTACCGGAAAAGTTACTAGTTTAATTACTATACAAATGTCTTTGCAAACACTTTCTTGGAAAATAGAAATTTCTAGAAAGACTATAAATTTCAATTATATTTGGAGGAGGAATGAAGACTTATTTAGTTAATAAATCTGTGTGCATCACATGTAGCAGTTTGTTTTCCTTTACCATCAATATGCAATTCATTTTTTTTATTGCCTGGAAGTTATTGATAATTTTAAAGACATTTTGCCCAGATCTAAGCAATCAGAATTTACTACAGACTGTGAATCAAGGAAATACACATAAATTAAACATAATGCAACTAAATCATGGAGCTTAAATCTTAATAAACAGATATTGATCAAGTATTCTGATGGCATCTACAAGTGCAATTCTAGATGTAAATATTAATAATATATAATGTTTCAAAATGCCTTTTAAAATCATCAGTTATAAAATTGAATTACCTTGGTACATTTACTGAGGTATTCCTGTGCACTAATTAATAAAAAAAAATTGTGTTTTATTTTCCCAAATGAAATACATAGTAATCATTCTCACTCATAAGAGTTATTTTCTTTATGCGTAATTATATCCGTGTTAGTCTTGTCTTTTAAAACAATGTTGAATAAAACATTGAGTTAATATAAATAAATGCAAACTGCAAATGAGTTATAAAAGAAAGAAGAACTATTCTTATCAAATGCCTGTGCAACTATTTCACCACAAATGCAAATCAGCCCTAATTTTATTTTCAAAATGCCACTCTTTAAACCAATATAATGCACAATCAATTTTAAACACCAGGAAGTATGCTTTATAATGCTGCTCTAGGGAAGACACACAATTTCTCATTTCTTCATCAGCACTGTTAAGTTGTATCACCAAATAATCTATGAACCCCTGATTAACCAGATGCCATTTTCCACCATCTGTCCCAGATTAAAATGCAGTGATGTGTTCAATAGGGCACTAAAAAAAAAAAAAATTGATAAGCTTTTTTCTTTTCCTCCAGATAGCCACCCAGACCCCCATGTAGAGAGGAAATGAAGCAGTGCAAGTATCTGTGCGTATCACTTTTGGAAATGCAAATTAGAATTTAAAAGCTCTTTGTTTCAGCTTTGTAATATTCATCTTAATACAGTGTTATGCATCCCAGTGTCTCCTTCATTCCTCATGTGATATCATCTGCTTTTCCTCCTTAAGCTCTGAACATCTCTGTCTTTACGTTGATGACCTTCATTTCTCTGTGTAAAGTTGTCTGAGCCAAATGTGACCTGGTGGGAGTACTGGCAGCCTAAGTCTCAAAGCTGAATAGAACTTTGAATTGGGTCTTGTTCTAGTAGTCTGACAGCACAGGTGTACCTAGAAGGTAGTTGGCTATATAACTTCTAAATCACAACTTTCTCTATGCCCTGCATTCTCTCCCTTGATAGGCCTTCTTAGTTGGAGTTGACTCAACCTCTTAACAGTTTATCCCATTGGGGAATGATTGCTGCCTTCTGCAGCCCCCTGGGTTATGAATGGACAGCTCTCTCCAAACCATAATTAATCTCTTTTTAACTAGAGCTAGCCTCCTTTCTTGTCTGCTCCACCTGCTATTAGACATTCCTAGGTATCCAGCCTAAGCGCCTTTCATACCTGGCCTGACCAAACACTCTGGACAAAGTGATGTGTACCACTCATTTCTCTCCCTATGTTGCTATCCTCTGCAGGGTAGATGGTTGTTCACCCTCAGTCTGCCACATCCTGCATTTTTCCCACCAGTCTGTTTGTCAAGGGGCCAGCCCGCCTCAAGGTTACACCTATTGCTGTTCTGATAACACTGGTTCACTGCCAGATGGCTCAGTCAGATAGATGTGCTAGAGCAAATCAAGTCACTGACCAGGGCTGGGATTCTTTTGTTGTACTCCCTAAAGCTCTATTTATTTATTATATTAGTTGTAATTCTATCACTCCCTATCAGAAAATGAAAACCCCAAAGAGATGCCCTTCCCATACAAAGGTGATGCTGGATATGCTCTTTGAGTTTATTTTCCATTAGCACAGATGACCTCCTCTTCCCACCAACTCCTCTCTCCCTCCCACACACACCCTCACACGTGGCTTGCATGTTAACTACTCTGGAACTGTCTTGTTAAGAGTGAAGTCATCTGGACTATTCAAGGGAATAGCCACTAACTCTACCTAGTACAAAAGAGACTGAGCTAACTGAACTTCAGATCTAAATGGAAGAAGAACTAATGTAGTCTACATCATTGATAAAAGGAATGTCCTCTTTAAGCAAAAATTCTTTAAAATATATTTTGAAATATATATATATATACATATTTTGGATGGGTGATTTTCTAAAATTATATTGCTCTGTGCCTCCTTACACTAGGGATTTTAAAAATTATGACTTGGGTCAACCTCTGAGACATCAATTTTTGTGCTATTCCCCCAAAGATTATTTGTATATGTGTAATTATTGGCTCCTCAAATAGGTATCTTCAGACTTCTTGGCTCTGTAAATCATTATGTCTGCCCTATGTTTGTTTGTTTGTTTATTCCATCCCTTTGCAGTTTTTGCCTTTGCTGATTGTTAGAAGCATTTCCCCTTTTAATCTGTTTTGACCTGGGCAATGAGATAACCATGTTTGGGAGAATAAGTCATTACAAAGAAATAAACACTGGTTCTAACTACCTGAGGGTATCTCTTGAGAATATATATACATGAGCTTTCAAGGAGAATAATTTTTGAAGTACTATGACCTTAATTTGTAGCCACATCTGCCCAGTTGATGTGACCTGTAAATACTATGAGAATAACATCCAGGCTAGAAAAACATTGCCATTTGCTACTAGTATTTTAACAGCACATCCACATCATCACAGAAACACTGAGAAAGGACACACACAGGTGCCCTCTTCCGTTCATAGACCTAAACACATTTTCTGTAATGGAGAGTACAAGACACTTAGGGGTGCTTAGATTGGGTATGCAGAAGAACCTCCTCAGGGCTACTGCTGCACAATAATTGATGTTTACATTTTTTTTTTCTGCATAAACCAGGTAGCTGCTGTTTTGTGCCCTAAATGTCCATCCATGGCATACTCCTCAGAAAAACAGGGCATCTCTTTTTTCTTCCCTGTTCCTTCCACTTCTTAAATATAAATAATTAAAACAAAGTATCTACCTCTCACTTCTTTAAAAAAGAAAAAACTCTCCTGGCAGAAGATTCTAAATGACAGTAGGAGGTCAAATTAGTAAGCCTGACTGCTCAAGTTTAAGGCAGATGTGAAAGGAGCTTTGCTACTGCTTATGACCTTCCTGCACATTTACTCTTGGCATAAGAATCACAAACCATGAGGAAACTTGCTTTTGATCCTTAAGATGGAAGCCGAGAAACCTTCTTCAAAATGGTCTGGAATTATGTGTAAAACATGTAAGATTGAACAGCCAGCCCCAACGACTCACAACAAATTATCTCCTGGGCCAAGTTAGTGATTTGACAGCACCATTTATAGTCACTGCAAAAACCAAAAAGGCCCAATTTTCCATGTTCAGGTCAACCTCTCCAGGAGGAGGTAAGAGAACAGAATTTCATTGTACTGGAGACCAGAAATGATTTCACTGAGCTTTAAAATGTTCCATTTTAAATTATGAACAGTGTTTTAACAGATGGGCCATTCTACCTGTTGTCTCATGGGGCAGCACTCATAATGCTGAGG
>NW_012114799.1:466216-467558 GCF_000951035.1 Colobus angolensis palliatus
GTACTAGACATGTAAGCCAGGAAACATACCTGACTTCCTCCTCATTCAGTTTTCCCATCTAAATGTGATTATCATAACATATATTTCATACGATTATTTTGAATATCAACATTAGGCAGTCTACGTGCACCATATAGTCAACCACTTCATACATAATAACTATCACCTCTATTCCTCAGCTCCAAAGAACAGGGTCTAAATGGTTACTCTTATTTGAGGTAATGCTACTGACATGTAACATATAGATGAAACTGCCTACCAGGAAATATGTAATGTGTACTTAAGAGTAAAACAATTCTTTCTTCAGAAGGATTTCTGTGAATTTGTACTTAAATATATATATATATATCAAAGAATTATTGTTTTTTATCATGTCTCATAAAGGATCTTTTTCCTAATGTTATTTCCAATCTTCCAGCTATTTATTTAACTGTATTTAAGATCAATATTCTCAAAAATAAACCAAATAATAATAATATCCTCATTTTTGTTAGATGTGTTTTCGAAGAAGGATAATTTTATTTTCCTTTAAAAGTTCATCATAGCAAGTTGTCTATTAACATGGGGACAAAGCAATTCCTGTAGTGTGATGAGTGTTCCTTAATGGCACACCAAGGCTCATCCATCAATTTAGCAAACACTTATTGATTGTCACGTATAGTAGAACACAGTGCTAGGCATCGTGGGGTGAATACAAAACAGCTGGGAGATAACTTTGCAGACAGACCTGATTAAAACACAAATAGATAAGCAGTTTAGCTCATTTGTGTCCAAAATGGTCTCCACCTATCTTGAAGATTGTAGATGGTTATAATGAAGACAGCTTGGGCTTTGCAGTAAAGTAGGCAAAGCTTTATTTTCTCCCTTTAGCAATTAAGAGCTGCGTTTCCGTGAGCAGCTTATTCATCTTCTCAGAGCAGCATCCCTCATCTGCAAAATGAGCTTTATATAATAGATACCTTACGATGTCTGATAAAGCTTTTAGCATTAAGTACTCAATTGTTGTTATTTTCATTTGTTTTTCCTCATTTTTCTCTACTGATATCATGTCCTTATCAATAGAGTTGTTATAAACATTAAATGAGAAAACTTATCTAAATGCCCATGAATAACAGGTCTTAGACTTAGGTAAGTACCCAATGTTAGTTCAGTTTCTTGATCTCAAATTTCCTAGACAGAAATGTTCCTGGCCAATTTGTTGTTGTTGTTGCTGTTGTTTGTTTGGATTTTGTTTTTTGTTTTAGATGGAGTTTCATTCTTGCCACCCAGGCTGTAATGCAATGGCAAATCTAAGATTTTGCCACTACACTCCCGCCTGGGCAACCGAGTGGGACTCTGTCTC
>NW_012114799.1:471796-500612 GCF_000951035.1 Colobus angolensis palliatus
GAGAGAGAGAGAGAGAGATTTTGCTCTGTTAAGATTTTAGGGTTCTTCACAAACTCCTGGAATAATTCTCTTTTCCAAACCCCAGCCCATGAATCCAAACTATATGATAGCTTCCAAAACTCTCCTTCAGAAAGAGCTAGTTTTGGAAAAAGGAAATTTCTAACACTACTTGGAGGCATGGAGAATACTGGAATGACAGAAATCATACCTGCACAGAGTTTTTAGGTATAAATCAAAGATGTAAAGGAAGAGGGAGTTTTTCATATATGAATGAACCATCTCAAAAGAGGATGGGCAAGTACGGTTTATTTCTAAAGTCTGTAAACCATAAATAAAATTTTCAGCTCCCACAACTGGCTGAACCGACCACCTTCTGGCCAATGGGACCCCAGAAAGACCTGAAAACCTGAATTTCCAGCCATAACTGGAAGGGAGGTTGGACATACCTCATTATATCACCTCCCCTTTGGAGCTTAGGCACAAGTGACCAGCATTAAAGTTAAAACAGAGATCATAAGACTGACAAAAGAGAATCCTTGTGGCAACAAAATGCTAAATTCCAACCTGACTCTGGTATAGCATCACATGACAGAAATGACTGAAAGCACATCCCGAAGGAAATAAAATATTTTACGACAAAATATATTTCTTTGACATATTTTGAAATGAGCCTGCAAAGCTGTCTTTTGTGGGGGGAAATTTGCATAGGTAGAGAATCTCCATTTATGCAGCGAGGCCTTCCCTTTCCAGACCCTTCTCAGATCTGGAAAAGATTAAGTAAGAGTCTGACAAGTTTCAAGTTCCCAAAAGACACATTTACCATCTATTCTCTCTGAGAACTGCAATTTGTGAGGCCTCATCTACATAACAGAAAACTTGGTCATCACAACACCCCCAATCTTAACTTGAGCATTTCTGTCTACTAATTTCAAGTCTTTAGACAAAGACTTCCAGTCTAAAGACAAAGCTTAAATCTTAAAACAAATTCCAAATCAGAAATTCTTTTTTTTTTTTTTTTTTTGAGATGATTTCTCACTCTGTCACTCAGGCTGGAGTGCAGTGGCACGATCTTGGCTCACTGCAACCTCTGCCTCCCAGGTTTAAGCAACTCTCCTGCCTCAGCCTCCCAAATAGCTGGGATTACACCACCAAACCACCACAACCGGCGAATATTTGCATATTTTTAGTAGAGACAAGATTTCACCATATTGGCCAGGCTGGTCTCGAACTCCTGACCTCAGGTGATCTGCCCACTTTGGCTTCTCAAAGTGCTGGGATTACAGGTGTAAGCCACTATGTCCAGCCAAGAAAATCTCTGAATCCACCTGAGGATACCCGTAGGCCTCAGGATCTCTTGAGACTGTTCCCCAGGCCATGGTCACTCATATTAGCTCAGAATAAACCTCTTTAAATATTTCACAGCATTTTTTTTTTTTTGATAATAAATCACTGGCTAAGGTAGGAAGTCTTCAGATGGATTTGCAAGCATGCTTTTTATTCAGAATCAATTTGAACTTTTATTTTTATTGGCTGCTTTCTTTTCTTTTCTTTTCTGCTGTATTTTTGCTATTTATTTGCTACTCTTCTTCTTGTTGTTATTTTTTGAGACAGAGTTTTGCTTTATGGCCAGGCAGGTGCACAGTGGCACAAAAAGGGCTCACTACAGACTTGACCTCCTGGACTCAAGCAATCTTCCTACCTTAGCCTCCTAAATAGCTGGGACCACAGACAGATATCAATATGCCTGGCTAATTTTTTAATTTTGTAAAGACAGTATCTCACCATTTTGCCCAGGTTGGTCTTGAACTCCTGGAATCAAGTAATGCTCCTGCCTTGGCCTCCCAAAGCTCTGGGATTACAGGCGTGAGCCACCGTGCCCACACTATTTGCTATTATTTTAATTTTGCTTTATGTTCATCTATTTTCATAGATGTTGGAAGGGAGCGTTGTCTGAGAAACCACATCTTATCTGAATTACTCACCTTTCTGTCCTTTCATATTGGTATAACCTCAGGAGCCCTTCCTTTTGCTTTTGGTGGACCTGCACGAACAAACCCATTGAGATGGCTACAGTATGAGAAGGGAAGCTTTTTCACTGTGTAAAAAGTAAGAAATGTTGATTAGGAAGAACTCTGCGGGTAAGAAGAACGAAAACCTGCCAGGAGACCATTATTGCAGTGAAGGTAAGAAATAATGAAGAAAATCTGAACTAAAATGGTAACTGTGTGATAGGAAGACAAGATAGACTTGAGAGTTATTAAGCCAGTAGAATCGACAGAACCCAGGGGATAATTGGATGTGCACAGAAAAGGAAGTAGGAGTTGAGAAAGACTTTTCAATTCTACGAGCCCAGCTAAGGAATATGGAGTGGAAGAGGTTGGGAGAAAATAAGTTTAGTGTGGGTTGTATTGACAAGGAGAGATATCTCACATGCAGAGACGCATGTGGGAGAAAAGTCTTGGTCACTGATGAAAGGAATCAGTAGCTCTCAATTTGGTTGTTGAAGTCTTAAAAGTCAGAAACATCATTTATAGAAAATGTATAGAGAGATTTAAAAAAGCAAGCTGAAGATGGATGGATGGATGGATGGATGGATGGATGGGTGGATGGACAGATGGATGGATGGATGGATATATGCATGCATGGTTGGAAGAACAATACCTACTGGATGGGAACACAGAAGTGTGTAAATGAGAAAGGACCATCTGAGTCTTTGTGGAATCGGAAGAGGATTATTTCTCAGAAGCTGAGGAAAAAGGGAGTTTTAAGGAAAAACGCATCAACAACAGTGTCAAAGGTGGCAGAGACACCAGACAATTGAAATTCAAAAAAATGCTCAATATGTCCAACAATTTTAGGTAATTGTGACGTAAAAAGTTTCAGGAAAATTATGGAACAAAAATGCAAACAATGGGCTGAAAAATGCCTGCTAAGTGCAATAGCCTACAACTTCCATCTGAGCTAGTTAACTATAGGGGAGGCAGCCTCAATGAAACTTTTATTTTTGGAGGGATAGTAGAGATATATGGATAGGAGGGTTTGATTAGGTGGAAAATTAATTGTGAAAACAGTTTAGTGAGTCCTAAGCAGGTGCACTTGCTGAAAGGAAAAAGAAAGAGAAATATTGAAGACAATGCCCAGGAGAACAGAAGTTGAGAGAAAGAGAGATGTCTATATGTCATGTGCCTCAGCCCACAGTGAAAAATCCAGGCAAGACTTAGAGCAGAGCTTCTCCAACTTTAATAAGCATAAGAATTGCCAAGGACTTTTGTTTAAATGCGTATTCTGAATCACTATGTCTGCAGTTGGAGCTGCAATTTTGCATTCTATCAAACTCTCAGGGGATGCCTATGCTGCTGGTTTCCTGACAACACTATGAGAAGTAAGGACACAGAGAACAGTAGGATGACTCAGCAAAATGGGCTATCCGGTGTAATCAGTGTAAGTGCAAAGTAAGAATATACTTTGACAAACGGCAGAAATTGTGATGGTTTGGCATGGCAAGAATATCAAGGAGGGACAAGAATGCATTCTACAATTAAATGATATATTCATTAAGCATATATTAAATTCTTATTTAACCTGCATATGCCTCTCCTTTACAGAGCATAGAACCAGGCTCTCTGGAAATTTAAGGGAATCATAATATGCCTGAGAAAATATAAACAAAAATTATCTTAATGAATATATAGACAAATAAGTGCTTCAGAAATAAACAAAGGCCAAAATCTGTTAGAGATGGTAGGTAGACAGCTCTCCTATTTCTGTGGATTGCATCCTCATGAAGGATCTTCAACTTGTCTTTCATTTTGAAATTGAATAAATATTGAAGTGCATTATCATCCACCCTCCCTACATTCATCTATAAAAGAGACAAGACAGATGTAAAGTTCCTATCAATATGTGAACAGCAGAGGGAAAAATGAGGCTGCACCCTGAATTGAACTGATCCTATCTCTTTAAGCCTCTTTCACAGTAGAGAGTTACAGGAAGCATGAGTTTGAAATCATTTGGTCCAGACAGAAGAGGAGAAGCAAGAACCAAGTGTCATGAAGACGGAAACATTGTCAGACTTTCAGAGATTACCTAATGTCCTTTGATGGATTTCCTCCTATTGTCCTGAATCTGGGATGACTGTCCCCTTGTTAATGCTCCAGTATCTTAGCCAATGGACAATGTATTGTTACTCCCCTTCTCGTGGTTTTTGCACACATACCATGAACTCATAACTGTTGAAGGATTTTGACGTGTAAAAATATTTGTTAGAACAAGTTCAGTGACTTTAGAAATTTGCTAGCTGGTTTGAAATAAAGAGATACACATAAAACTATGTTGTGAACTAGGATCACCCAAATTATCTTCTGCAGGACATTATTCTACTAGAAAATATGGACAAAATAATATGGACAATTTTCAGTTTGATGCTGACAAAATTTTGTAAATTTCCTTATATGAAAACCACTCTTCACTATTAGCAGGAGAGCACACACGTTTTAATGGTTCTGAGAAATACTGCAGTGAATAAATCTGGTTAATTTTGTTTAAACCAAATGTTTCTGAACATTTTTGCATTATTTTTAAGCCATGGAAATTTTTGTATCATAAAAACTATTAATATCTCAGGGTCTTAGTGCTCCTCAGAGGAAATATGAGGAAATATTTAATAAAGATTGAGCTGTTTGCTAAAGTTGGTTTAAGTGCAATTGCAATTAGGGAGAACAGCAATCATTTCCAGCATCTAAGGGAAGCATTAATAAGGAGTTTAAATTGGCCTTGAATGATGTAAGTATTTTGGTGCATCGACAAAATAAGATATTCTGGGTTGGGATGGAAGTCAAGAGGGTTAATAGAATAAATACAAACGTGAAGGAGGAAATGGTTCAGAGTTCAGGTGTGTTTAAGGGACAATGAAAAAATCAATACGTCTGGAGAGGAGGTTTTTGATTGAGTAAAAATCAATTTGGGAAGGCTGATTATAAAGACCCTTGCATTTTGGGTTAGATTCGATGAAGATTGAAGTATGCATTAATTGCATCCAGAGGGGAACAAAAAGGGAATATGTGTTTAGCGTTCTGAACAAATCATTTTCTTTCTTTTTTCTTTTATTGTTTTTCTGTTTTTAAATATAACACAAGCACATGGTCAAAAACTCATAACATGAAAAAGATAAACAAAAGAAAGTTAAAATAACTGATAAACCCATGAACTAGGTATAATGAGTTGACATAGGGAGTATATCCTTTGCCACTTTTTCCTAAGTTTACACATGTTCACATCCCCGTTTAAAAAAATGTCAACTTACACCATGACTGACATATGACAATCACAGTGGCTGTAGACTAAGCTACTAAGGGGCAGGTAAATGAATATAAATATGTATAGTAAAGTAAAATGCACAGATGACAAAGATGTAGTCTTTCACACAGACAACATTACAAATTAAATATATGGGATGTTCCTTGTTTCCACAAAGAAATATTCTTTCTTCTTGGACGACACCTCTTTTATTTGAAACATACAGCCATTCGGGTCCATTTTTAATCTTAACTCTCCTGATAGAAACACAGATATTCACAAAATAAATTTTCAACTCTAATATTAGGGGAAAAATGATATATGCCATCTGACTCTAGGTTTCCATGTATGGGAGGCAAAGGCAGAGGTGAGGTTAGGGCTGAACTGAAAAGCCACCTCCCTCCGTGAGTCTAAGCACCACACGGCAGCAGTAGCTGTCAGATGAGATTGGGCCCAGGGTTGGCAGATCTTCCTGATTTTCAAGAGAGTACAGGAATCCAGAACTTATATAATATCCTCTATTTTATAACAAATAAGAATTAATCATTTTAACACCAAGAGAATCAGTATTCCACAGGTGAAACAAAACACATGCAGGACTCTACAGTTTTTGTCTAGTTCTTACAGATGCCCACAAAATAAAACAAAACACAACAGCAACAAACTTCCACGTTCTTAACAGTTAGGGTATATTACTGTGTATCCTCTCTGGTAGAAAATCTTACAGCCACAGAGTAATGGGCATTTTGACTTACTAGACTTTTCCATCCTTTAGATGCGGCCTGGCACAATATTTACATTTGTATTAGCATATTATGAATATTTTATTCTAAACAAAGTTGTTTGGAAAGTCTATAGAATTTCAAAAAGTATGCTACTGAATGTATATTTTGTGGTTTTTGAGTAGGTATGTTACCCATTGGAGGAATATCTATTCCAAAATGCCACTTAGGTTATTTTCAAGAACTCCCTGTTGAATATTGATGCAGCTCTGTGCTTTTGTAGAAGTGGGAACAAAGCTGTCTGTGTTGAACTGTGGAATCACAGTAATTAGTACAATGCCTGTAATCAGGGAAAGGTTAGATTGAGAAAAGGAGAATATAAAAGAGTGTCTGTGACACTCAAAAAGAAACAAGAGAGAGAGCATCGGAACAACAAGAACAAAAAGAACAGTTGAACTTCACTGTAAAAAATAACTCCGAATATATATATATATATATTTCGTGTAAAATCTGCATTTCAAATGTAAACTTTTCTCTTATTTCAAAATTCTTATCCAGGTGACACTCTTCTTTTACCTATTTGTATCATTAATATCACTTTTAAATAAATATCTTTCAACTACTCCAGGTGGACAGAGAGCATTCATGTTCAGTCAAGACTGTTCAAGAATAGAAAATACAAAATCTTTTGAAATGTGGCCAGGTGCACTGGCTCACATTTGTAATGTCAGCTCTTTGGGAGGCTGAGGCAGGTGGATTGCTTGAGCCTAGGAGTTCAAGACAATGCTGGGCAATGTGGTGAAATCCTGTCTATAAAAAAAAAAAAAAAAATGCAAAAAATCAGCCAGTAGTCCCAGCTACTTGGAAGGCTGAGGAAAGAGGATAGCTTAAGCCCCAGAGGCAGAGGTTGCAGTGAGCCAAGATCATACCATTGCACTCCAGCCTGGGCAACATCGGGACGCCCTGTCTCAAAACGAAACAAGACAAAACAAACTTGAGTACAATAAAGTACTATATAATTTTTGCCAGTAGCAATGATGGTGCAGACTAGAACAAAATTATATAAGATAAAGATGTTTAAAAAATGGGTTGCTTTCAACAGAAGTGTGTATTTGGTCATTTTGGAAATATACATATAATCTCAATTATGAAACAGGTACCTTTTTACTTAGCCTGATAATATGGCTTGGTAAAAATCTAATTTAAATACATTTTTAAAAAGGTATTATGGGCCGGGAATGGTGCCTCTCGCCTTTAATCTCAGCATTTTGGGAGGCCGAGGAGGGCGGATCATGAGGTCAAGAGATCAAGACCATCCTGGCTAACACGGTGAAAACCCATCTCTATTAAAAATACAAAAATACAAAAAAATAGAAAAATTAGCCGGGCGTGGTGGAGGGCACCTGTAATCCCAGCTACTCAGGAGGCTGAGGCAGGAGAATGGTGTGAATCCAGGAGAAGGAGCTTGCAGTAAGCCAAGATCATGCCACTGCACTCCAGGCTGGGTGACAGAATGAGACTCCATCTCAAAACAAAAGAACAAAACAAAACAAAAAAGATATTATGATCTATTGCGCTTAGGTGGCTCACTATTGAGGAAGCAAAGAAAATACTTCAAAAATGTTATAATTGCCTTCTAATTTTTCTGATTTCAAAGCTTATATATGTTTGGATTTCTTGAAATTGGAAATACCATTCTCCTTCACAGGGAAAGAACAAAAATAAATAACTTTCTCAGGTTTTACAGCACCAACCAAGATCCAAGTTTCTTTCCTTTATTTTTTCTTTTCCTGTTTAGAGTTCATTTGAGAAATCTAAAAATACACATCATGTTATATTTTATATTCAGAGATGATTTTAACAAGATGAGATAGAAGAAATACTTTCTTGTGGTCTCAAGCCTTTTTTATCCTTGTATTTTACTGATCTCATTACTACTGAAATTTGAATTCTAGACCTTTGGATTACCCCTTTTAGCAATGCATAACTTTATGAATCAGACAACTAATCACCACTAATGCCTGAGTTAAAGTATGGAATTCCTTTCATAGTTACAATAGATAGAGAAACAAAAGAACTTATGACTGGAGGAAGGTTGAGAAAGGCTCTTTTTATAGCTGCGTGGACTCTGGTTTTATTTGTAAAAGGAGTGGTTAGGATGAATTATCTCTAAGGTGTCCCTGGCTGTCCTCTTGCTAAGTAGATCCAGCATTAACCCCTAGAAAGTCAAAGTACAGAATCAGAGTAACTCCACAGTTTTTTTTTTAGTTCATTTATTTACAATGAGTTTATTCAATAACTGTAACTATTAAACATTTATTAAACATTAACTAGATGTCAGGTACTGTTTTAGACACTAGTGATACCTTGGTTAACAGACATTTCCCATTTCACTATAAACTTAATGTAATAAAATTTACATGATAGAAAGAAACAAAGACATATAATTACATAAGTAATTAATTAGTTATAATTCTAGGTATTATGATATTGTATAAAAAGGGGATTTGATCTTGTCTTGAGTGGTCACATAATAATGTCACATAGGAAATGCCCCTGAGAAAGTACTCTTTAAGTTGGGTTCTGAAGCAACATCAGGAGTGAAGGGAATATAACCAGGATTCTAGTCTAAGGAAGGTATAAGAGAGTTGCCTTTCAGGGGCTTAATCAGGCCAAATGAATCTTGTGTGCCTAAGAAATTTAAATTAAGCCAGTGCTGCTAAAGATCAGATAATGAGGGAGACAGTGAATAGCAAAGATATGGCTGGAGAGGTATGCAGAGGTGAATCAAGGATGCTCATGTGGAGCTATGTCAATAATTTTGGAATTTATTCCAAAAATAATAGGAATTCACTGAATGCTCTTAAGCTTGAAAAGGGCATAGTCAGGCTGAGCATGGTGGCTTATGCCTGTAATCCCAGCACTTTGGGAGATGGAGGCAGGAGGATCGCTTGAGTCTAGAAGTTCATGAGCAGCCTGGACAAAACTGCAAGAGCCCCATTTTTACAAAAGAATAAGAAAATTAGCCAGGTGTGGGGGTATGCTTGTAGTCCCAGCTACTCAGGAGGCTGCAGTTGGAAGATTGTGCCTGGGAGGTTGAGGATTCAATGAGCCATGATTAGGCCACTGCACTCCAGCCTGAGTGACACAGTGAGACTTTGTCTCAAAAAAAAGCATACACAGATAGGCATTTTATGTATAACTGATATAACTGAGCCTGTTGGCTGTGATAATAAAATAATGGCTAATGTTTGCTGACTATCTTCCTGTACAACAGGCTTCTTTTGGGGCAGACATCTAACACATTAATATTTAAAACAACCCAATGAGGTTGTTAGAGTAGGTAGTTAGGCCGACACGAGCAGCGCAGGAGAGGACTCCCCCGGGAATGTTAGGCAACCATCAGGTGATGGTCAGGTGGTTGTTAAACTGTCTCTCTGAAATAATAATTGGTCTCAGCTGACACCAGGAAGACAGTCTTACAGTAGACAGAAAACAGCTGAATCAGTCATCAGCCGCTTCTTGATAAGCTCTCAGGAATTGAGTGACCAGGCTCAAAGATGTACAACAAGAGGAAAAATGGTGGAGTGTAACCAGTAAATGACCTTCCTTTAGGAACACTTGATTGGTAAGGGAAAAATACCTCAAATGAGCATTTGCACTACTTTAGTAAATGCACTGCAAATGCAACCCCTCCCAAGTGCTAGCGGGCCACTGAGCATGTGAACAGCCCACCCCAAGGGAAGAATAAAGGGAGAAGAAACACAAACCCCAGAACCATGCCAGTATTTAAAACCTCAAATCAAGGGATAGACAGGCAACTTGGATCTCTCAAGTCACCTACTTGGCCCTCTTCCAAGGGTATTTGACTTCCTTTCACTTCTGCTGTATTTAATAAACTTTTGCTCCTGCTCTACAACTTGTCTTGGTCTCTCCCTCTGCCTTCAGCCTACTTCTGCCCCTTGGCTAAATTCTTTCCTCCAAGGAGGCAAGGATTGATTTGTCGCAGATCCATATGGATTTGCAGTTGGTAATATACATTGGTGCTGTGACTCGGGCAGGCACATTCCCTAGTGGTAAGACACCTCTATGCCTTGCTTTCTTTGGCCGAGGGCATACAACCCCTGTACAGGGATTCTTTCTCCCCTTTCACTCTCCTGCTTACTAACCAATGCCCAGAATGATTCCTCTTGATCACAGTGGCTCTGATCTTCTCAGCTGATCTCTCAGCTCCCCCTGATGAGTGGCTCATGGGAGTGGGAAGGACTTTGGAGTCTGCACAGAGTAGACCTGAAGCACTAATGGTCCTCTTGGACAGGAGGCTTCTGAGAGTGGTAGGGCTTAAGCCTAAGGCTGTCTAATGTTCAAGATTTCCTCTGCTTCTTTCCCAAAAATGCACACTGCCTATTCTCCTGTTTTGTCTGTCTGTATTCTGAAATGGTCTTGTGCTCCTTCTGGACCACACTCCCAGTTTGTTATTTGTATGTCCACAGCTTTTGCTGCATTGTGTGGCTGCAAAGAAATGGGCTTCCTTGTAGATAAGTCTCGGCTCACTGCAGGGCACACACTAATTGGACCTCTGGCTCTGCCAGCTCCTTGTAACTTCTAGAATACTCTGAACAAGAGTCACTGTAAGGTCTTGGCAACAAGGATATAGGCTGGCCCAAGGCTACAGGTGTAAGAGACCAAAGTACCTGTAGGACAGAAATGAAGGCTGGTCCCAGAAATTGGATGGGACCAAGGTTAAGGGTATCCAGTAAGCACTAGTTCATTCCAGAGCCCCTTGAATAAATGGGGGAAACCCCATTCACTCTGATCTTCCACAGGCAAAGGATTCAGGGAAAAAGGGGGTTGGGAGGGCGCCCTCCTCTTCTCTCATGTGTTGTATCTTCACAAATAGCTAATTGCTCTTCCATAAAAAAAGATGGGACCAAGGTTATGGGTACCCAGTAAGCACTGGTTCATTCTGGAACCCCTAGGATGAATGGAGGACACCCTGTTCACTCCAGTCTACCATAAGTGCAGGAAAAATATGTTAGAAAAACTAGAAAGAATGTCTTCATTTTCTTCTCTCCTTTGTTCTTTCTTTGCATATAGGTAATTGTGTCTCCACATCACAGGGCATACCTCTTTGATGCATACTCAAACCTGGGAAAATTTTGATGCCCCCCAATCTTAAAACAAAAATCTAGTTTTCCTTTGTAATACTGTTTAGCATAAAAATGATCTGGGAGAAAATTACAAAAGTCAGCCTCAGGACCCAGTGTCCCTATACAAGAAATCCTCAAATTAGCCTCCTCAGTCTTTCATAACCTAGAGCAGAATAAGGAAGACAGGGCTAAGGAGAAGGAGAAATGCACAAACAGGAGGCACTCTTAACTACTGGCTGCTCTGCAAGCCCACCAGCCCCCTCCAGGTTGCCCTAAGGACACTCCTCTAGATTACTACCATTGGTGCAGAATACCAGACCACTGGAAAAAGAATTGCCCAAATGGGCCAAATGGGAGAAATCCCCACATAGACTGCCCCCTCTGCCACAAGCTCAGTCACTGGAAAAAGGACTGTCCCAAGAGCCAAAAATGCCCCTAGGCCAGGCTCTAATCCAATAAAGGCCTTAAACTGAAGCCAGCTCCAACCAGCTCCCAGATCAGACATTGCTGGTCATTAACAGGACAAAGCAAAGGGCCACTCTGGAGGCACAAAGTAGTTATAAATTTCTCTTTTGGGTTCAAGAGCTGCCTAGTCTGTGCTAATCTCCTTCTCTAAGTAACTCTCCTCCAAATCCTGTTGGGTAATGGGGGCAAATGGCACCACCTCCCTCCAAAAGAAAAGATTCACACACTTTTATATTACTTAATGGACCAATTACTATTCTTCCATAAGTACCAGGTAATATCTAAAAGCCCCACACCCCTTTGGGATGGGTGCCTGCTTAATATTTACCCAAACTCTGAATTAATCTTTCCCTCTAATAGCACTTTTCTCCTGGGAAAGTTACCTAATTCTTTAACTTCAACTTGGATAGTCCTACTTCAGGGGTTTAGAAATAGTCCATGCTTGCTCAGAGAAGCCCTAGTAAGAAATTTAACTGAGCAATCCCTTGAAGGGGAATACAGTATGCAGATAATCTCATCTTCTCCCCCTTCATAGTACTTGCACAGCAACATAACTTCTTAACAGAAGGAAAATTACTTCAATCTAATTCAAAGGTTATAAAGGTAAAGAGATTTTTTTGTAAGGAAGGTTATAAAGAAAATAGATTTTATATGAGAAGTGATCTTGTATGGTAAATTATTGTCCTAAAGTAAAATGACTAGTTGTTTACAAAGAGGGATGCTTAGGACAAGTCAAGTCATCCAAGTATGTTGTAGATGGTCTATGTAAGTCATAAAAAAATTGCAAAAGGGAATTTATAAAAGGAATGTAAAATTGTAAAGGTTATTAGGTCTACTAAATGCTACAGTAGTATAAAATTCTACTGTGACTCTTAATAATTGTACTACTTGCCTGCTTTAAATCCATTAAATTCTAGGCAAGGCATGGGAACATACAGAGTTAGCCATGCCCGCTAGCTATGCTAGAAATGGTCATACTTTATTTTGTTTTGACATCTCTACCATCTCCACAAATATAGAAGGCTCTTTGTCTTTAAGTTCAAGGAACCTTGTATATATGTATCCCATCTGTTCCCCAATGTCTTCTGACTAACTAGACTGGAACTTCTACCATAGGCTACACATCCCTGACATCTTCAAACCCCCAGCAGTCTCTCTCTCCCATCACCAATCCACAGGCATTCCATCCTTCCCAGGATGAGTAGATCTATCCAATTAACCCCCCTTCTCATAGGACTTGACATTATAGCTGGTATGGGTACTGGAATTGCTGGAATCACAAAAGCCTCCTTGGCCTATAGCCAACTCTCAAAGAAAATATCCAGTAACACTGATGACATGGATAAAACTTTAACAACTATGCAAGAACAAATTGACTCTTTAGCAGTCATAGTCCTCCAAAGTTGTCAAGAGCTAGATATGTTAATGGCAGCACAGGGATAAATCTGTTTAGACTCAGATGAAAAATATTGCTTTGGGGTAAATCAATTGGGAAAAGTACAAGACCACATCAGACAGTTTTAAATTGAACATCCAGTTTATAAGAACAGGACACTCAGAACTGGCTAAATTGGGAAGAAACTGGGACATGGTTCTCCTGGGTTCTTCCCTTTCTAGGCCCACTTGTTAGTCTCCTACTTTTGCTCTTTTTTGGTACATGTCTTCTAAGCACAATAACCCAATTTGTCTCCTCTTGCCTTCAGGCCATCAAACTCCAAATAATCCTCAGTGAGGGATACTGTCCTCTCAATATACAAGAGGCACCCTTTTAGAGGACCCTAGAATGCCCATTAGAGAAACACAACATAGTTGAATTCCTGCCTCTGTCTTCCTTGATTCCAGCTGGATACCACTTTCATTGACCCATGTAGCCACTTTTCCCTGACAGCTAGCAGGAGACCAAGACTCACAGAACAAACTACCACAAAAGACTGACTTCAATCCATTATATCAAATAATTGGGTCTTGTACTCTTGAGGGCAGAAATGTTAGAGTACATAGGTAGGAGTACTTGAGTAGGGCAGGAGAGGGCACCCCATCAGGAATGTCAGGCAACCATCAGGTGATGATCAAGTGGTTATTAATCTGTCTCGCTAAAATAATAATTGGCCACAGCCAACACCAGTCTCCCAATAGATAGAAAACACTGGAAGCTGGTGATTAACAGTTTCCTGATAAGATCTCAGGACTTGAGCAAGCGGGTTCAGGCATGCACACTAAAAGACAAAATGATGTAGTTTAACTGGTATATGACCTTCCTCTGGAACACTCTACTGGTAAGGGAAAAATGCTTCAACTGAGCACCTGCACGACTCCAGTGAACACACTGACCATGCAGCCCCTCCAAAATGCTAGCAGGCCCCTGTGCATGTGAACAGCCTGCTCCAAGGGAAAAACCAAGGGAGAAGAAATGCAAACCCTAGAAGCATTCCAATGTATGAAACCTTAAGTCAAGGGCCAGATGGGGAACTTGGATTTCCTAAGTTGCCTGCTTGACCCTCTTCCAAGTATACTTGACTTCCTTTCATTCCTGCTCTAAAACTTTTTAATAAACTTTCACTCCTGCTCTTAAACTTGCTTTAGGCTGGATGTGGTGGCTCATGCCTGTAACTCCAGCACTTTGAGAGGTCGAGGTGGGTGGATCACTTAAGGTCAGGAATTTGTGACCAGCCTGGCCAACAAGGTGAAATCCCATCTCTACTAAACACACACACACACACACACACAAAATTAGCTGTGCGTGGTGGCATGTGCTTGTAGTACCAGCTACTTGGGAGGATGAGGTAGGAGAATTGCTTGAACTCAGGAGACAGAGATTGTAGTGAGCTGAGAGATTGTACCACTGCACTCCAGTCTGAGGGATAGAGTGAGATTCCATCTCCAAAACAAAAAACAAAATAAAAAAACAAACTTGCCTTTATCTCTCCCACTGCCTTCAACCTACTTCTGTTCCTCAGCCAAATTTTTTCCTCCAGTTAGGGAAGTATTGAGTGCTGCAGACCCATACAAATTTGCTGCTGGTAACAAAGTAAATATTATTATCTTCGTCGTACAAAAAGCTTTCAAAATTGCCTAATATTGCTTAGCTAACCAGTGAGCAGTCTGACTTGAAAGCTGGCATTGTTAACTTCTACACTTATTTGATGGTTGATAGTGATAGAAATTAGTTTGGAGTAAATAAATGGTCTAGGTAAAAGATAATATTGGTTCAGACTACAGTGATAGTGAGAGATTGGAGAGAAGTGGAAAGATGCAAGAGACATTTGGTAGTAGACTCAGCAGAAATTGGTGATTAATTGGCTATAGTAGGTAAGGGAGAGAAAGGGATCAACATCTAGGTTTGGGTCTTCAGTAAACAGACAAATCAACATGTAGGTTTGGGTCTTGAGTAAACATGCAAATAGTGGTGCCATTTATCTAGATTGGAACCCATCTCAGAGAAGGGATAGGTTTGGGTGAAAAAGATTTTTCTTAAAACAAAAGTTATTGCCAGGCAAATATCAACCCTGAAAAGCTACAGTGAGTGGTTATTGCATTTGAAAACCTAGTTTTACTTAATATTCTGATATTTTCTCGCTCTTCGGTGTTCATCCACGCTCCCCACAACATGATTACTCTGAAGGTGTTTGAGGCAATCAATATACATAGAAGAGGACCAGAAGGGAGAGAGGTCATCCAAGTTTTTTCCCCTCCTCCCTTAAGCTTCCTTGTCTAGTTGTATCTGTTTCTTTTTATAGCTTTGTAGTTATTTTCAAGAAGATAAGGCTGGTTCTCATCATCTTCTTTTTGTCTTATGTTCAGCTTACAAAGTGTTTTCAGAAATCTATGTATACTTATACTTATACTCCAAAAGTGTGATGAAATATGGGAAATACAGACAGTTTGATTTTTCTTTTTAGAGACAGGCTCTCACTCTGTCACCCAGGCTGGAGTGCAGTGGTGCTGTCTGAGCTCATTGCAGCCTTGAACTCCTGAACTCAAGTGCTCCTTCCACCTCATCCTCTCGAGTGACTGGGACTATAGGTGAACACCACCACACTCAACTAAATAGACACATTCTGAAATATAAATGCTAGCAGTTATTTTTACACAATTTATGTTAAAATACTGAGCTCATTGGTGTAGAAGCACATCACAGGAAAAGCTGACTGGCAAAATTGCTGTTTTTGCTTTCCATCATCATGGTAGCAGGCAGAACACTGAATTTTCAATCTCCTTAATTCCCTTTTCTCTTTTTAATGATAAAAACACATATTATTTAACTTGCTATATCTTGTAAACAAAATAAGCTAAATAATCTACTTTTTGTCCTGGTCAAACATTAAGCAAGCAATCACCAAATACTGATTGAGTGCTTACCATGGCAAAGGCAATACAATAGGAACAGTGTAGAAGCAGGAAGTGTACGAGTTTTTCTCACATAACTTTGTCATCTAGCTCATGGGACAAGATATAAACATGTTTAAGAAACGATGAGTGATTATGAGGCAGAATAAATAAAAAGATACAGCAAATGGAAAAGATTAATTGAACTATATATATGTTCTATTAGTTCCAAGAAAATATAAATTCCTTGTGCATAAGAAATTTGGTAAAAATTTATGGAAGATGAAGGTTTTGAGCTTAATGTTACATTATGTATTGATTTTAACTAGAAAGAGAGAAAATCAAAGAGGAAAAGATTATATGATATTCCAATTGTGAGCAGCTCAAGAGGAAAGCATAATGTTATGGAAAATATACC
Organism: Colobus angolensis palliatus; assembly: GCF_000951035.1. Lineage (NCBI taxonomy): Eukaryota > Metazoa > Chordata > Mammalia > Primates > Cercopithecidae > Colobus > Colobus angolensis. Next base: position 488,173 of record NW_012114799.1, read on the forward strand.
AATAAGATCAATATTTAGGAAATGTGTGCTTTACCTCAAGTTTATAGCAATTATGTATATGTAAAGAAGCACCTTCTCTGAGTTTCAGTCTTCTCATATTTAAAATAAGTAATTTGGACCCGGTGTTCTCTATGGAATCTTTGAAACTTAACATTTTTATTATAAAGAAAGAATAAGTCCTTCCTACTTGCCCAGCATGAGAGGAAACTGAAAAAAGGTAAGAGTCTTGGAAATATGCACATCATAGTTTGAATCTGATGAATTAAGATTGGATCATGGCAGACCTATTTATTAACTAGGAAGCTTGGGAAAAATACATAACCTTGATGACTCTCAATTTTCTCACCTATAAATAAAGATGATAGATGATAGAGGTTATAGATGAAAACATAGACATAAAGATAGATAAATAATTAGCATTTTCAATAGACTTCTGAAAATGGTATGTAATGGCACTGTGCATACTAACTTGTTGTGTAGAAGGCACTGAAAAAAACTTGGTTTTATTCAATACATCCATTAATGAAATAGCTCTGGGTTGCTGTCAGGAGATCTGTGTTCAAATCTTTGCTGTCCCATAGACTAAGCGTCTCTGGGGAAAAAATGAGATTTGAACTTAATCATTGTGCTATTTAAGGACCCCTCAAATATTTTAGAGGAAAACAAACAGTTAAAGTATATACGGGACAATATGAATTGTGTGGAATGCAGCAGTTGAGAATATTAAATGGCTAGAGAATGCTCCAGTTACCCCAAATTTCACATTTTTTTTTTGTCTTTTAACTAGGCTAATCTATCCCTCACACCACTTTCCTTCTGATGCTTTGGATAATATACAATCCCTTTTCAAAGTACTTTGCGATCCCTGGATACTGTGTAGGTTGTACACCATTTTCACAATACTGTGCTAATTAACATCACCATGAATAATTATCTGCAGCTTCACAATTATCTTTAGCATTTTCTTTTTATGTTATTAATTTTATGGATTATGAGGAGAACACCATAAAACACACCGCCAGTTTTTATGCCAAGAATATTTCATCTAACTTAGAAATGCCATGCAGTACATTTCAGAGATAAATGCCACTTATAAACACAGTATTGTAATGCGTACTGAAGTTGCATGCACTAAACATTGGAGTAGCTATGGGTAGTCAATGAATAATGGATGGGAATGATTAATGACTTTATGAGATAAGGGATAATTAGATTTGGCATGTGCATCCACCATTTAAGCAAATTGGTATGTGGAATGCATGTCTGAAAGAGATACAGACAAGTGACATTAAGCTTTGATGATTCAAATGGGTCTCCTGAGAATAGATGATCCAAATTCTCTTCTAATTTTTCCCCAACAACTCAACACAACCATAAAGGTAACCATGGATCTTATTGTTATGCTAACAATGGTTGTCACAGCAGCAGAGTAACACACACTGAAGCCCAGGCAAGCCTATTTACACCTTTCTGCCTTGGGTCATTTACCCTTTTCCCAGAGCTCAGTCATTTAGTCAAATAATGCTCCACTATGAATGGACACAGGTTGGAGGACAAGAGCTCTTGGCAAAATGATGAAGAAACAACAGTTTTCTATAACATCTCCTGTAAACCTCCCCATAGGTCTCCAGCGTGAGCACACATATCATCATACACATAGACAAGTCGACCTGTACCGTCGTAGGCACTGAACCAGCATAGTGCCCTATGACTGATCACCTGTTCACTTTGTGAACAGGTACAGTACCTATTCATTTTGCAGGCAGTATAATGTTTTAGATTCTCTGTATTCTTATCAAACTATTTATTTCCCACTTCCTTTGTTGGTAGTATTCTAGTTAAACTAGGAAATTCATTCCATTGTGTTAATGCTACACTTCTAAAACTCAAAGTGGAAACACTAGTAAGTCACAATCAGAATAGAGGCATGCCAAAGTGACTTGTTACAAATTCTAGTATTTGTTACTAGTGTTACATAAGATTACGTGAAAGAAATTTTATATTTTGAATTGGGCATTTTTCAATGTTTTCAGTACCAAAAAATATTCACTTGCATTAGAATGTGTGTTTATTTTCTCTTAGAGAGGAAAAGGTAAGTGGAGTTAGAACTCGAATACAGGATCCTGAGCAGAATGAGGAGTGGTAAAAGTGGGGCATTTGGTGGCACATGAAGAATCTAGATTGTGAATATAACCCTTTGAGAATAAATATTGGTGGGTGCTAATTGATAAATGATTTTTTTCTTCATTAATATTTACAGTTTTAAATGGATTCATGTAGACATAGTAGAATGTTTAAATGGGCATGACTAAGAATTAGGAATTAGGAGTGAGGCTTTTATTAAATCAAATGCACGCTCATCATACTTTCTTTTTTTCTGTGTCTTTTCAAAGTCAAAATAAAAATGTAAAGACAAATCTCCAAACTTAACGTTTTCTCTGTGAAGAAAGAATTGCAGTTTGAGACATGTACGTGGACTGGGGGTATTCTGTAGGTCCAAAGAACAAAGAGAAGGCTAAAGGTTTTATAAAAAAGGAGAAATGTTATGTACTGCTCTTTGACAAAGTTCACTGACGCTAGTAAGTGTTTGGGGAGCTGGCAAGTTCTTATTGGTGAGCAATGGTGGTGGGCAGAATTAGTCCTAGCATTGCAGCAAGTCATCTCAGAAGCTATAGATAAAACTGGTTTCTGGTTACAACAAGCAATTACAGTAGTCAGACTGGCAGAGAATTACATTCTTGGAGCAATGTTTTATACGTTGAGTGCTTTTCCCCCCAGCTTCTAGACTGTTTCAGTTTGAATATGACAAGAATGACTCAATGTGTATGATCAATTATAACAGTTTTCAATAGGGCAATACACAAAAAGAGTAACAGCTAAATAAGAACCAAAACATAATATTAAGGGCTGCACAAATGCTTGATATCTGAATACACTGCTCGGGTAAAGTTCAGTTTTGAGCAGCCTATGTGGAATGTTATATGTTGCCCCAAAATATGTATCTCAAGGCTTTATTATTCTTGGGCTGTTCACATAGATGAAGGAAGTAGAGAGGAGATGAAACATAATATGGCAAATACTGGCAACCTAGTCCTCTTCAACCTTCATGTAAGTACAAGGAGACCTGTATTAAGTACCAATAATACATAACGGACCTGTATTATTTAATGCACACTCAACTTACATGCTAGTGACTATGAATTCACTACTGTTTGATTTTACACTAATCCTATTAGAAGTGTTTTCCTTGGGCCAAGGAGTGGAATTGGGGAGGAGGATTCTTATGAGCAAAAAAGAGAAAAAACCTAACTAAGATATACTTCATGAAAATATTAAAAACAATGAGAATTTAAGGCTAACAGAAGATACATTTGGGGGTAAAAAGCCATTTGGAACATTTAGACTTTAAAAAGCACATATAGACACATTTAAATATATACACTATATATATAGCATATATATAACATATGAATTGTAACATATGGTATATATAACAAGTAAAACATATAAAACAAACATTATATAAAACATAGCATATATTTGTATGTGTTATATATTTTATATATGTTGATATATAATATTACATGTTATAATTACATAAAATTTAGTCCAGACTGATACAACACACACAAATACACCACACACACATCTATAACTTAGTCACTTTGGGAACCAGATCTATGTATCTGCAGAGTAAACCTATGAAAACAACTATATCATTTAAACTAGTTGTGTTTTCATTCATGAAATAATGACTCACAGACCACCAAACATATGAGCCAAATGTGAACGAAAATACCAGAATGGGGAAGCATACGGCTGATAAAGCAGAGGTAGAAATTATCTATAGCACGTATTTGGTGGATTCAGAGAAGAGCAAGCACTTGTATTCATAAAAGAACAGAATGCTGTCAAAATAAGAGAGGACTATTAACTATAGTCACCAAGTTGTACAGTAGATCTCTTGAACGTATTTCCCCTAACTGAAATTTTGTGTCCTTGTCCCAACATCTCCTCACCACCCCACCACCCTCAGTCTCTGGTAATCACCGTTTTACTCTTTACTTTTATGAGTTCAACTTTTTTCTTGATTTCACATATAAGTGAGATCATGCGGTATGTATTAATAACAATGTATTATATTAATAACAATGCATTATATTTTTGAAGACTGCTAAGAGGATGGATTTTAAATATTCTTATCAGAAAAAAAATGGTAAGTATGAGAGGTAATGCATATGTTAATTAGCAGGAGTTAGCCATTCCACAACGTATACATACAGTATTTCAAAGGACCTTGTTGTACATGATAAATATATATGAATTTTGTCCATTAAAAGAATAATAAATGTTTATAAAGAAGTCATATGAAAAGAAGTAAAAGAAAAATATGTAAAATAAAAGTTTTTTAATGTTACTTTATGGAACGGAAAGGAAAATAAATACACCTAAGGATCTAACTGATGATCTGGATGATAAAACTTGAGAAAATTTCCCAGGAAACAAAAAGAACAGAAGACAAAGGGAAGAATAATAAAAGAAAAGATTATTTTAATGGAAAAAAGATACGATATTCTGGATTTTATCTAACAAGAGTTCCGGGTGAAAAGAACTGTGATAGTGAATGAAAGAAACAAGTAAATAAATTAGAAAAAGATTGTCTTCAGAGAAGGGAAGGCACATCTTCTTATTAAAAACATAGAAATGCTGATTAGAATTTTAAAAAGATCCAAATCCTGTGAAGTTTCAGAACTTCCAGGATAGGGAACTTTCCTCAACCTTCCATGGAGAGAAAAAGTAAAACATGTATACCACACAGCAGAAATCTGATGGGCTGCTTGACTTCCATCAGGCACTGAGTACTAAAAAGACAATGAAGAAACACCTTGAGGAAAATTATTTCTACTTTTCATTAACTTACCAGTGAAGCATAATGAAAAACTAAATCCAGTTTTCCAAATGTTCAAGGATCTCATGAGAAATCTACATCTTGAGGATTCCTCTGGATGGATCTTCTTATTGCATGCGGCCTGAATTTTTCCCTGGTCTGTCACATATTTCAGGTCTGAAGCTTGCCTTCCCCCAGCTGCTGGGAGTATTGATGACTGAAAGTTTGCAGCTGAATTCCTCCCCACCCACCATCCCAATATTGTTCTGGTTGATGAGAGTCACCTTGCCCAAGATCATACCCCGTCCTGGGTGTAACCTACACCCCATGCCTACTCCCTTGCAGCAGCTGGAAAAACATAAAAAGGGCATCTCCACCCAAGAGATTCCCTATGAAATCAGTTGAGGCCTTTGTTGTGAGGGTTCCACAGGGCAGCTTTTTCTTTTACTCAATCTTGCTCCCCTTTTTAATCTCCCCTTGTCTCCCCTTATCCCCCACCAGGCTGATCCTTAGGAACAAAATCCAATCAATGTCCTATCAATTTCCTGAACACAAATCTTTGTTTCAGAATCTGCTTACTGGGAAACCAATGAGCATTAAAAATCTATACAACCTAACTAAAGAACAAAAAGAAGGAAAAATACATTCAAGAAAGAGAGAGGATGATTATGAATATGAGTTAGTGGTCACCGAAGATGTATGGAGAAAACATAAGCACATAAGAAAGGAAAAGCTACTACTTGTGTATGTTTGGGACATTATCTTTTGAGCATTAGAACTTCAGTGCCATAGGATTGCATTTCCTTCTCCAGTTTCAATTTCAGTATTTGGTTTGCATATTTGCATAGTTTTAAAACCATAAATGTAATTTTTATTGTGCTTATATTTTAAAAATCAACCTAGAGTAAAGCTAGAGTACAACTTTAGCTACATATCAAATGTGAAATTTATAAACTTTACAAATTTAAAATACCAATATAAACAAGCTCTAGGAAAGGAAAGAGAACATACGGTTGGCTAAGTCGCTATGTGATTACACTTTTGAAAAGTACAATAAAATGATACTATCTAAAGCTAGTAAATCAGGGGGAAAAAATCAAAGTATTTATTTAAACTGTATAAAGAAAACTACCTGAAGAAACAAAACTGAGAAACTATGAAAAGAAAGACTATTCAGAGATGAAATGTGTATTGGTATGTGAGAAATTTTATAGTCTTAATCTGAGACTCATCTATATATTTTTTAATGTTATAGATAGTTCTCTAATTTAAAATATAAGTTAAAAAATAAATAGCACACATCAAAAAAACTATTTAAATGCATTATGTTCAAATAATGTAACTTACAGTAAAATAACTTAAATCCTTTAATTTAGATAATGTCCATAACTTTTGAAAGTGCTTTCATATACTGCTAAAGTAAAAGTCATTTATCGATCACTTCTGGGAAAATTGTTCCTTTTCCTAGTAACTCATTTATTTTCATCTCCAAGACAGGTAAAAGAAAATGTCTTTTTGTCCTTTTGACAGATAAGAAAACTAAAACACAGAGAGTAAGTTGGTTTGCCTAAGGTCATAAAAACTGATCCTGATGGTACAAAAGCTCCTTTTTTTCTTACTTCCAAAGCCAGAAGTTTTAGACTCTCCTTGTCATCACTATGAAATTGTTGATTACCAAAAAAGTTAGTCCAGAGAAACTGAAGTGAGAAATAGATGGAAAGGAGAGTGGGAAATGGAGAGGTAATCATTATTTTCTTCCTGACTTATTTGCAAGGCACTGTGGTAGCTGTTTACACAGAGTTTACTTCACTAATCCTCACAAGTCCTGTGAAATAAAGATTTTATTTTGCCCAACTACCATATTAGAAAACTGAGACTCGTACTTGCTAAGTTACTTACGGGAGTCCACGAAGCTTGAAGATGGCAGAGAATTATCAAATTCTCAAACTTGTGTTTTTGTTCCTACAGCAGAGTCTCTGAAGTTCAGCATTATTGGAAGTTTAGGGTGACTGATTCTTTACTGTGGGGGGCTCTCTTAATTGTAGGATGTTTCGTATAAATTCCGGCCTCTATCCAATTGATGCCAGTCACATTCCCACATTCATTTGTGACAACCAATGATGCTTTCAGGTGTCCCCAAGGATTCAGGGTGAAGGAATCACCTCCAGTTGAAAGCCACTGTATTCCAGGAGTGGATAATATTTCCTTGAGCTGTGTTACAAAATATCCCCCTAATAGAACTTTTAGTTCTTTAAACTGAAATTCTCTCTAGCCTTTTCTTTGTACCTCACCATCAAATTTTTATTGATAATGTTGAATTTTTTTTTTTTTTTTTTTTTTTTTTTTTTTGAGTCTCATTCTGTCACTGGGCTGGAGTGCAGTGGCACAGTATCAACTCACTGCAACCTCCGCCTCCTAGGTTCAAGCGATTCTCCTGCCTCAGCCTCCCAAGTAGCAGGGACTACTGGCACGCAACACCACGCCCAGCTATTTTAGTAGAGACAGGGTTTCACCATGTTGGCCAGGATGGTCTCCACCTCCTGACATTGTGATCTGCCTGCCTCAGCCTCCCAAAGTGCTGGGATTACAGGCGTGAGCCACCGTGCCTGGCCGACAATGTTGAGTTTTAACTGAACCCTGAGAGTCTGGAAAGCAATAGGGTTAAGAAATCCCCAAACCTCTTTGTTTTCCAGAGAAGTCTTACTACAAGGAGCTATCCTTCTCCAGATGACTTGAGTAAGATTATGAATGTTCTCCTTGTTTACTTCTGACAAGGCCAGACACACACACACCAAATCCCTATTATTTACTTTATAAATGATCAGTTACTGTGTTAACAACAAACATCTTTAATGACATAAATTCAGGATTTTTCTACATAGCTATGGATGCTCAAATGAGTGAGGAGGTGCCACATCTGATACAGGAGGGGCACTGTCACAGTTCTGCCATACCTCCATTCAAGCAGTCTCCTATATCTCTCATCCTTATTTCTCAACCATGCTCCAACTTCTCTTTCACTGATTGTGCCACAATAATATTGTCAGTGAGATTTTTGAACAAACATTAATTACAATCTCAAGGGCATTCAGGGCCTGTAAGCAGGTAAATAATTAAAACTAACAGGAATGAAATAATAAGTAATGGTAGAAAAAGTGGCTATGTTGGATGACACTAAAATTCAATTTAAAAATTTTTTCAGACTTTGCTTATAGAAAATCTGTAATTCCTATGCTAGATCCATACGTAGGTTTTAAATTGGCTTACTGGTAGGCCAAATGTCTCCAAGAGATCTGTTTTGTATGATTTGTACATTGTTTAACACAGTAATTCAAATTCTTACCTACATTTAACTGAGACTTGCTTGACATAAAGAACTGGATTTCTGATTTCTCCCATGTTGGAAAGATAGATTTTACATTTCTGCGAGGAAATAATTTGCTTGAGCTTTGTAGATAATGTGCTGTCTTTTTGAGTGGGGCGTAGGCTTTCAAATTCACCCCAATATATTGGGTTATATCTGGCTGTTCAAATCTTGTATATTACCTACCAAACCTCTGCTGGCATCTGAATTTGCAAACTTTGGTCTATCTGTGCAGTGATTTTTTTTCATTCTACTCCAGATTTACAAATCCACAATCTCCTTTCCCTGCATATTTCATCTATGTAAGTTGAGATATATACATATTAGGAATAAGTAGATTCTTTTCCCAGGGTAAATATCCACAGAGGGTCCATATATCACCCTGAGAAGTAGGCTGGTGAAAGAGAATACCAGTACCAAGAAAAAGAGTGAGTAAATCACTCGTATCCTGGGTGATCAAATTAACAGCAATAATGCTGAAAACGTTAATTTTATGTGAAGTAATCTCAAAAACTTATGTTGATCGAATATGTATAAATACATTAATTTGGAAAAAAATAAAGGTTATTTGATTTATTTTTCCCTTCAAAGATGAGATTATACGAATATATTCTTTTATAAAAGAGAATATTTTGTTTAAAATTTTGCATATTCACGTTTTCTTAAAAAGACTAACTAAAAATGTTATATAAGTCTTTTGACATATAATAGTAATATACCAAAATGGAACAAATCACAAGTACTATAAAATTGCCTTAGTCATTATCTTTCTCAAAATTAGCATTTTAAAGTACATTTTGCATTTATAATAATATGGTAATACATAAGACACTCGTGATATAAATTGAAAAAGATAGAGATACCTATCTCTATCTATCTGTCTATCTATGTATCTATCAATCATCTATCTATCTATGTATCTTCTATTTATCTACCTACCTACCTATCTAGATAGCTAATCTGAGCTATTGCTCAAAAAGTATCTGTCGAAATTTTGGCTCCTAGATTTTAAAATATAGGCTTTAATTTTCTAGTTATCTGACATATGATAAATCTTATGGCTAGCACACACACAAAAAAAACCATAACCAATCCCACAAACTTTTTATTGTTCCTTCTTTATTGTCTTTCCCATTAGCTTTCTTGTTTCTCCTTTCTCTTACTAAACAATTTATTTTTAATCCTTGAGTTTCAGTATTTTAAGGAAATTCAGTTTTGTATACACTTAATTAGACCGAACCATAGACTGTCAAATCGGTGAACCCTATTCCCTTCATGTTATAATACACAAATTAAGTAATATAAAAATTATCAGGGGAAAAGTCTTTTAAATATCTCTTTTTAAAATACTGTTGTTGAAGTTATGATAATCATTATTAATTAGTGATTATAGAAAATCATTGGTTTAAAAACTTTTTAAGAGAGAACACATCAGGCTGGGTGCAGTGACTCAGGCCCGTAATCCCAGAACTTTGAAGCTGGGGTGGAAGGATTGCTTGAGTTCAGGACTAGATCAGCCCTGGGCAATATGGCAAGACTCTTGTCTTAAGAAAAAAATGTAAAATTAGCTGGGTATGGTGGCGTGCGCTGTAGTCCCAGCTACTTGGGGCGGCTGAGGTAGGAGGATCGCTTGAGTCTGGGAAATTGAGGCTGCAAATGAGCCATATTCACACCGCTGCAGTTCAGTTTGGATGACAGAGCATGACCCCATCTCAAAAACAAACAAGCAAACAACAGAGACAGAGAGAACACATCATCTTCTGATGCAGTTCTAGTTTAATAAACTTTATTTCCTCATTTATAATTGGTGCAAAAAGCTTTCTCTTGGGACGAGAGTGCTCGCATTGGATGCCAAGAAAGCCATCTTGTAAAAAAATCAGTCCTGTAAGACACTGACACAAAACGGAAAAATATTCCGTTACTACCTCACTACAAGATACTGTCTGTGGAAATTATTAGTAATTCTAAGCATTCACACAATCACTGTTCAAAGTGACATTATTGGAGACATGGCATTGACAAGAAGAATTGCAAAGCAGCAAGGATGATAAAGTCATTTGTAAAAGTACAGTAGGCCATCACAATGATGCCAAAACAGTTTCAGGTGATGGAAATTATATGTATGTTCATGTCTTTGTACTAGGAAACAAAGTCTGCATAGCTGGGTTACGTCAGGAGTTAATCTGACCTGTGACTTAAAGCCTCTAAGTTATACTAAAAAATAAACATAAGAAGGTTTGTGTTGCCATTAGGATGTAACATTTCTCTAAGAACTTTCATTTGTTTATTTGGAGTCTTTTGCCTGCATAATATTCAATATAATCTCTGAAAATTTGTGTAATTAAAAAGAAACAACAAACAGAAGAGTGATTGATTCATCAGATGTGCCTGCTTTGCTTCAATACATATTTTGTTAGAAAATATAAATAATTTATTTGCTAGGATTTATATTAACTTAATAGACTTGGAGCCTAGTTAATTATCTCTAACTATGCTAACCCATTTCATGGGCAGAATCATATTGATATAGTTTGGTGTTTGTCCCCTCCAAATTTCATGTTGAAATGTGATCCCCAGTATTGGATATGGGGGCCATGTGGGAGATGTCTGGGTCATGGGGGCGGACTCCTCACGAATGGCTTGGTGCTGTCATCATAGTAATGAGTGAGTTCTTGATCTATTAGTTACCATGAAATCTGACTGCTCAAAAAAGCCTGTCGTGCTTCTCCTCTCTCTCTCTCTCTCACCATGTGACACATCTGCTCCCCTTTTGCCCTTCCTATGATTGTAAGCTCCTTGAAGCCTTCACCAGAAGCAGATGCTAGCACCATGCTTCTTGCACAGTTTGCAGAACCGTGAGCCAAATAAGCCTCTTTCCTTGATAAATTACCAGTCTCAGGTATCCCTTCATAGCAACGCAAAACAGACTAATATACATGTGGATCTGTAAAATCATGACATAGTCATCTAAGAGAAAAAAAATTTAAGGAAGTATACTCAATAGAGAGGTAGACCTAGGTGTAAGTATGTGCTAAAGACAACTGATAAAATATAAACTCTATAAGTCATCTTTGGCAAACTAGGTTATTTCCTTGTACCCATGGGGAAATTCAATCAATTCAAGCAAACGTTAATTTTATGAAAGAGTTTTTGTTTTTTTTGTTTGTTTGTTTGTTTGTTTTGAGAAGGAGACTTGCTCTGTCACCCAGGATGGAGTGCAGTGGCACCATCTTGGCTCACTGCAACCTCTGGCTCCTGGGTTCTAGCAATTCTCCTGCCTCAGCCTCCCAAGTAGCTGGGACTACAGGTGCATGCCTCCACACCTAGCTAGTTTTTGTACTTTTAGTAGAGACAGGGCTTTACCATGTTGACCAGGAAGGTCTCGATCTCTTGACCTCATGATCCACCTGCCTCAGCCTCCCAAAGTGCTAGGATTATAGGCATGAGTCACCTTGCCCGGCCAAAACAGATTTTTTTCCTGCATAACCTAAGAGAAGATCAAGTGAATTTTTGACTTAGTTGATCAAATACTTTTGATGTTATATTGGAGGGCAGTAGTCTCTCACTGAGTTATTGGCAAAGGAAAGAAAAACAGACTACCTCTTACGTAAAACACTGATGAGACCTTACTCACTGTGAAGGAACAAGGAAGACCACATATATTGCCACTAAGGAGGCTGTAGACAGATGGTTACTGCCTATATATAAATTAAATTATGAATCAATCAATAACAAACAGCACCATTTGAGTTGTTTCTCTAGAACTCAGAATTTTCATGGATAATATCTTACTCTACGGTCATGTAAAATGTTTGCAAGACATATGGTTGGGTCTATAATCATATGTGTGGTGGTAAGCTTCTGTAGATCCAGCCACTCAGGAGGCAGAGGCAGGAGGATTGCTTGAGCTCAGGAGGTCAAGGCTGCAGTGAGCTATGATGATGCCACAGTACTCCAGCCTGGGCAACAGAGCAAGATCCTGCCTCTTACAAAAAAAAAAAAAAAAAGACATATGCATTTGACATGCTCCAAAATCCAAAATTTTTAAAGCACAAAGCTGACACCACAAATGGAAATAAATACCTAATACAAACTTTGTTTCACATACAAAATTATTTAAAATATTGTATAAAATCACCTTCAGGCTGTGTGTTAAGGCATATATGAAACACAAACAAATTTCAGACT
>NW_012114799.1:500662-511080 GCF_000951035.1 Colobus angolensis palliatus
AAAAAAAAAAAAAGACATATGCATTTGACATGCTCCAAAATCCAAAATTTTTAAAGCACAAACCTGACACCACAAATGGAAATAAATACTTAATACAAACTTTGTTTCACATACAAAATTATTTAAAATATTGTATAAAATATTGTATAAAATCACCTTCAGGCTGTGTGTTAAGGCATATATGAAACACAAACAAATTTCAGACTTGGGTCCTATTCCAAAGATATCTCATTAGGTACAGTATATGCAAATATTCCAAAATCTGAAAAAATATGAAATCCAAAACACTTCTGGTCCTAAGCATTTTGGATAAGTAATTATCAACCAGTATCTGCTTCCCTTGGTTGGGAAGCAGAGCCAAGCAAACTAATTTATTCACATATTAAATGATTATGTATTGAGGTTTTGCTATCACTCGGGCACTATTCTGGGTACAGGGAATAAAGTCATTCCCCTTTCTGATTCTTCATGGCAAAACCATTTTGAATTCTCTTCTGCAGTTAAGAGTAACCATATGACCTGGTTTTAGGCTTTCTCCATTAAAAACTTCCCATGCATAATCATTCATATTCTTTTCTCATTTCCTAAAATTAGAAATTCAAGTAACATTCAAGTTAACTCTGGAAGCCAAGTTTTGGAGATGGTGGAGCCAAAATCTGAAAGAAAACTTGTCTGAGGCCAGGCGTGGGGGCTGACGCCTGTAATCCCAACACTTTGGGAGGCCAAGGCGGGTGGATCACGAGGTCAGGAGATCGAGACCATCCTGGCTAACACGGTGAAACCCTGTCTCTACTAAAAATACAAAAATTAGCTGGACGTGGTGGCGGGTGCCTGTAGTCCCAGCCACTTGGGAGGCTGAGGCAGGAGAATGGTGTGAACCCGGGAGGCAGAGCTTGCAGTGAGCCAAGATCGCACCATTGCACTCCAGCCTGGGCTACAGAGCGAGACCCCGTCTCAAAACAAACAAACAAACAAACAGAACCCTCCCCCATGTTATTAACTGAATGTTAATGTTCCCCAAATTCATATTTTGAAACTGTAACCCTAAAAATGATGGTATTTGGAGGTAAGGCCTTTGAGAGGTAATTAGGTTTATATAAGGTCATGAGGGTTGGAGCCTCCCTGAGGGAAAGAAGAGAAAGAGGGACCAGAGCTCTCTGTCTCTCTCTCTGCCCTGTGAGGACACAGTGAGAAGGCAGCTGTCTGCAAGCCAGGAAGGAAGCCCTCACCAGGAACCAACATCTTGATCGTGGACTCTCCACCCTCTGGAACTGTGAGAAAATAAATGTCTGTTATTTAAGCCACTCAGTCTATAATATTTTGTTATAGCAGCCCTAGCAGACTAATACTTCCCAGTGTACATTTACTTTTTTATGTAATGTGTTAACTTCCACATTTCTCCTATTCATAATTAGTCAGAAGAAATCTGGACCATGTAACTAATTTGCAGAATTGGTTCAGGTACCCAAATATTTTGCAAATTAGTCCTCTGTATTGATAACCTCATATTAACTGGACTAGAGTAGCAAGACATTGCAAGTACATTAGTGGCCTTGGAAAAACACATGTGCCCTAGAAAGTGTAACACAAACCCCATGAAGATTTAAAGACCAACCACAGCAGTGATGTTTTTAGGAGTCCAGTGATCTTTGGCATGTTGAAACAACCCAATCAAATTAAAAGACAAAGTGCAGCACTACTTTGGATTCTAAAGACAGCATGTTTCATATGTGGGAATATTCCTTCTACCCATTAGTGTGTGACAGCAAAGGCTGCCTGTTTTTGGTGAAAACTAGAGAGGAAAAATGCTTTGTAGGAGGTGGAGGAGAAAGTGGTTTCCCTACTTGGGCCATATGACCCAAAAGATAACATATTATTACGTATGTCAGTGGTGGGAAAGAACACAGAGTTTATAGCAAACTCTGATAGGATAATCACAATATATACCTGTAGAGTTCTGGTGCAAGATCATGCCACTGCAGTGGAGAATTATACTATATTCCAAAAGCAGTTATTAGGAGATATGTGTCAGCCAACCATGAGATATCAAGTGATTTTGCAGCCAGGTATTTCCATCATGAATTTCTGAGAGACTCATCCAGCCATAAGGTGGGGTAGGTGCAAAAGAAATCCATCAAAAGATGGAATTACACACCTGGGACTGAGCAAGAGCAGAAATAGAGGGCACAAGTATGATGCATAATCATAGACTCCATGTCATCCATCACTATTACATCCAAGTCCCTTCCTCAGCACACACCTATGGCTGCGTGATGAGGACAAATATGACTGGTGGGCAGAGGAGGAAAGTGACTGAGCTTGGTTCACAGGGGAGTTGGCTCAGTATGTGGGTAAAACCTAAAAGTGACCCTAAGAAACAGCTATAAGAGAAAGTCCTCCAAGTGGTGAGAGCTGCAAGTGGTGCGGTTTTCCATTTGGTATAGAAGGAAAAGTGGCCCAAGATAAGGATGTTTATAGACTCATGGACTGTGGTGAATGGATGAATTGTTCAGGGGCCTGGACGGATAAAGATTATGACTAAGAAAGAGGAGATATGGAAATTAGATATGTGGATGGATTTATGGGAGTGATCATAATTCGTGAACATCTTTGTGTCACAGCTTAACACTCAGCCAAGAGCGACTTAAAAGAGGCAGTGATCATCCAAGTTAAGTCAGCCAGTTCATGTCAATCAGCATATCTCATATGCCACCTTAGTTACTGCCATTTTGGATACCTAACCTGACAATAACAGAGACCAATTGACACACACATATATACACACAGACACACACACATATATATACACATATACACATACATATATACAAATATATGCATATATATATAATTCCTATATATTCCTTTATATGTATTTCATATATGTGTGTGTGTGTGTGTGTGTATTTTTAAATTGAGATGTGGTCACGTTCTGTCACCCAGTAGCTGAAGTCCTGTGGCAAGATTATATCTCATTGAAGCCTCAAACTCCTGGGTTCAAGCAATCCTCCCACCTCAGCCTCCCAAGTAGCTAAGACTACAGGCATGTACCACCATGTCTGGACAATTTCTTTAAAAGTTTTTATAGAGACAGGATCTTTATTGCCCTGTTACCCAGGCTGGTCTCGAACTCATGTCAAGTGATCCTCTTGCCTTGGCCTCCCAAAGTGCTTGGATTACAGGTATGAACCATGGCATGCAGCCAACAGAGACAAGTTCTATACCTCCCAGATGGCATCATCTTTTCAGAAGACCAACCAGCCACTTGGTGACACATTGATTGTATTAGATACCTTACACTCCGGAAAGAGCAGAAATTCATCTTAACTAGCATCATCCATATAACCAAGAATAGATTTGCCTTTTCTATTCACAGGGTCTCTGTCAGAACCATTGTACAATGGACTAAAGACTGCTTGCTACATCAACATTTATGTCATATGTTACATCATACTGAACCGAGTAATTCACACTTCAGCAAAGGAGATGCAGCAGATATCCATGGGATCCACTGACACCGTCACATCCCACAACACTCAGAAGCTGCAAGCCTTAGAGAGCAACAGAAGATCCTTATAAAGGCACAATGGAGACACCATCTTGGAAATAATACACTGAGAGGACCCATCCTCCAGGAGACAGCATGCACTCTACATGAAGGACCACTGTGTATGCTTACGTCCTCAACTGGTATAACACATGAATATGCAAACTGAGTAATGGATCCATTTATCATTACTTCCAGCGACTCATAGCTCACTGCCTTGAACTCCTAGGAAGCTGTGTTTTCTGTCCTCACAGTTCTTGGTTCTAGAGGTTTAAAAGTCCTGAACCTTGAGGGGCGACAAAAGCCCCGTTAGATTTAAGCTGTAGCTGCTACCATGTCACTTGAACCTTCTCATACCAATTCTCCAGGAGACAAATAAAGTGATAGTCATCCTGGAGAGGCAGTTCACCTTGATCACCAGGAGAAAGTGTGGCTGCTGTTTCACAATGGGGACAGGGAAGAATTGGCATGGCCCCCACATAATAAACCTGGTGATTCTTTTTTTGTGTGTTTTTGTTGAGACAGTGTCTCATTCTGTTGCCCAGGCTGGAGTGAAGTGGCGCGACCTCGGCTCACTGCAACCTCCGCTTCCCGGGTTCAAGCGATTCTCCTGCCTCAGCCTCCTGAGTAGCCGGGATTACAGGCACCTGCCACCATGCCTGGCTAATTTTTTCGTATTTTTAGTAGAGACGGGGTTTCACATTGTTGGCCAGACTGGTTTTAAACTCCTGACCTCAAATGATATGCCCGCCTCAGCCTCCCAAAGTGCTAGAATTACAGGGCTGAGCCACTGCACCCAGCCTAAACCTGATGATTCTTGAGGCATCTCTTTCTTCTCTGCTGCTAAATGTTTGTGGTAACTGGCAAGAGAAACAGGTAAGGCCGGAGAAGCTTATGATGACTAACAGCCCAGACCCTGCAGATGTGATATTCTGCATTTGGCAGCTACCTCGAGCTGCAGAAACACTAGATAAAGGTGAATCTAGAAATGATAATAGAAGAGGGAAACAATGAATATCATTTAGGACTTCTGACTAGATGTAGTATGTGGGCTGTAGTTTGTCTCACTTGCTGTCCTTTTGTGTTTTTCCAGGGATTCTAGAGGAGTTGATTCCAGAACTTAATACACTCATGCACCGCATAATAATGTTTTGATAAATGATGGGCCGCAATATACAATGGTGGTCCCGTAAGGTCATAGTACTGAATTTTCACTGTACTTTTTTTTTATGTTTAGTTATACAAATACCATTGTGTGACAGTTGACTATAGTATTCAATACAATAACATGTTGTACAGGTTTGTAGCCCAGGAGCAGTAGACTATACCATAGAACCTAGGTGTGTAGTAAGCTATACCATCTAGGTTTGTGTAAGTATGCTCTATGATGTTTGTACAATGACGAAACCATCTGAGGACCCATTTCTCAGAATGGATCCCTTCTGGTAAGGGATGCATGACTGTATATGAATCACAAGTACCTGAATAGTGCAGGAAGTAGAATGTTGTAGATGCCATTTAAAACCACCTAGTTCTCTCATTAGGACTGAGGCTGTTACTCCCCCAACTTCTGGAAGAGTTTTTGGCTGAAAGCTCTCAGAGCCTTGCTCTGGAAATTGTCCTCAGCCAAGGAGAGGTAAGACACCCATGGGTGTGCACCCATCCCGCATCCAATGACTGATATGGAGATATGAATGCCTACTCCTTTGGGGAAAGTTGGAAAAATTCTATAGATGCATTCCAGCACCAGAGCTCCTGGTGAAAAAGATGAATCTGCTGTGGCCTTAATTTTGACTACATTTATCTGCCAGTCCAGGTTCCTTCACCCCACTACAGGTGTTAATTAGAAGGCAATTTCCAGTAAACTCCCTACATACCAATTTCTGTCCCAAAGTCTCATTTCTAAACACCCCTTCCTAAACCAGTGATCAAAAAAATGATCTCTGTATTTGAACTGAGACCTGGGTGACGAGATTCAGCCTTAACAAGGACTATTCCAAAAACTGTTCTAGGTGGCAGAATAAGCTTTATTTTCTATGTGCAATCTCTCTCTTACTTAAGGTTACCTAATCATACCTCTATATTCTATCCTAGGAAGAGTCAAACATGACTTTTAAGAAGTATTGTAGCCCTACATTCCTTGAAAAATTATGAAAAATTATGCCGGTATGAACTTTAAGCAAGAACTGAACATTTCATTAATGGCGTATTTCTATCAATTACAGGCAGAAAACAAAGAGATACTTTTAGAATGTAGGGATTTCAGGTCATGTTATTGAGGGATTAATGTATTACATGTTCATTTTATAGTTTGTTAACTAGCCAATAGGAGTCATTATATAAAGAAATTCTTCATTAGTGAGATTTTGGTGATCTAAGAGTACTTAAATGATAATCAATATTTCTAATCTCCTTTGAAGCATTCCAGCAAAGATCTTCACATTAGAATTCAATACAGAATCAGATTTGAAGTCTCCATATTTTTAAAATTTGGTCTTTAACTGCGATCAGAGACACAATCTTTAATATGAGGTTAGGAGAGCATTTATTACGTGGAAATAATTTTGGGGGTGTTCTGCTGGCCTGATTACAGCAGCTTTATTATTATTACTATTATCACTTTTATTTATATTAAAAATTGTTACAATATCTTGAGTCTTGATAACATGGCCAACTGAATATCTGCCACACAAGTGCACAGCTGTCTCAGTTTAATCTCTACCAGACTGGCTATCTTTGTATTATCAAAGTGGTTATTTTCACAAGAGTGTAATGTCTACATTAGGCAGTCATTCTGCTCAAGCAAAACCTTTTATTACTATTTTTAAGAGACAGTACCAAGAAAATGAGTTTAAACTTTATTACTATCAGGTTTGAAATGGATGTTTATTGATTTATTTATTCTTAAACCTTTTTATAAGTTTCATAATAACACACATTGTGTATCTATCACATCTGAGACTGTTACCACAAATAAATAACAAATTTGTCATCAATATTTCATAGAGAAACAGAGAATATATGAATACGTACATGTATAGAGAGACCATTTTCCAACCTAGGAGGGTTCAACATATATTTGTCAACTTTACAATTGTGCAAAAGCATATGCATTTAGTACATTTCTTGATTTATGATGGGGTTCTGTCCTGATAAGCCCATTGTATGTTCAAATTATGATGGGTTTATTGGGATAAAACTCTATTGTAAAATTGAGGAGCATCTGTATGTAAATGTATGTGTAAATGTATATGAATGCATTAAGCTCTTTTCCCTGACTAGTGGCTTTTATTCCTTTTGACTCAGGCTATCTTTAATGTACCTACTGTCTTCCTTCTCTCCATTCTTCACTTAAGTATTTATGTGTTTATTATTTTATTCATCAATTAGGAAACTTCATATATCTTTACATTTCTTGAAAGCATATCAACACATATATTTAATGTGCATATATAAATACATGTGTATATACTGTATACCAGAGTTTAGTGAAGTACAGCTTGGGTGTTGGCCACTTTTTTTTGAAAATAAAGCTTTGTCAAAACACAGCCATGCTCATGTGTTTGCATGTTATTTATGTCTGCATTAGGGCTACAGAGTTGAGTTGTCCTGTAAGAAAATATATGACCCACAAGCCTAAAAGTTCCCTAGGGCACTTTGACACATAGTTTGGGAACTATGGGTCTAGGTGTTGAATGAGTATATGTGTGTGTACCTTGGGTAGTTTGGTGAGTAATTTTATACTTTAGATATTTAACATTGAATTTTATGACTTCTTGGAATTGTAAAGATAGATGAGACATTGGCAAACATTAAATAACACATCTTCACCCTACCCATGAAGAAGCTAAAATTCAGAAACATCAAGAGGCTTGCTCATCTTAATTTTTTTGTTTATCTTTTAAATTTTACCATTACACCACTTGATACTACTACATATAAAACGTTTTACAGTCTTGAAAATGGCTTTTGGCTCCTTTGATAAGGTGATATTAATGTTCCATAAACTACCCTTATTTAAGATACAGAAATTAATTGATGAAAGTTAATTTAATTCCATTGTTCATGTGTATTTAGTTGCATATTTTGTTCAGTTAGAAGTGCAGAATTTCTGCCTGAACCCAGGAGGCGGAGGTTGCAGTGAGCCAAGATTGTGTCACTGCATTCCAGCCTGGGTGACAGAGTGAGACTCCATATAAAAAAAAAAAAAAAATTGCAGAATTCCTTTTGGGAACAAGTAATAGCAGTTTCCTGAATAATCTTACTTGTGTCTAACATTTCCCAGAGCTAAATGCACTTACATCAGGCCTTGAGGACCACAATGTTCTGCCAAGTTGGTAGAGTGAGCTCCACTGCCCTCACCCGCTCCAACTAAATCACCCTCAGACTCCTCCCAAAGCCCATTTGCATATGACCTTCCTCCTATCACCAGGGATGAGATCTTCTCTCTATCTAAATCTATCCTTTCCCAAGGCACACTTTGAACTCCACTAACTTTTTTTTTCCAAAGATGCAATTCTCCGTAGGGGCTCCAGACATGCTTAAATCTTTTTATCCACATTTCCCACTTGGCTCCCAGAATTTGCTAACTTATATGCAGATACAGAGGCATAATAAAACAATTCGTTTCAATTGTTTAATTCACAAGAAATTGATTTCAATCCATCATCTGTCTAATTATCTTGTCTATGTAAATTTGCACCATGGAGGCCCAAATCTACAGAATTATTTAGGTCAACTATGTGAACAAAATCTTTGAATTTATTCCACAAAAATCTGTTTCAGGGAAGGGCAAACTATAGCCCACTAGCCAAAGTGCCGGTTATGTTTTTTGTATGGCTTGTGAGTTACAATAGTTATTTTTTTTTATTTTTAGATGGTTACATTTTAACTTGTTCTGTATGCACTTACATAATATCCTTAATTTTATTTTTAAACCTTCCTAAGTTAAAATACTTACTATCTGCCTGTTTATAGAAAATGCTTGCAGAACTCTGGGGTGCTTATTTCTTTGCCCATTTTAATGTTATGCTTGCCACTATTAGCTAAGTAAAACTACTCAAACTAAATTCATTGTGTGGGTAATTCAATTACTACGTTTAAATTCAGATAATGAAATTCTGTTGACCTCATAAATACTCATGGAGCTACTGTTTCGAAACAGGTATTATTTTAGGTCCATGGAAGGTAAAAATTAATCAGACAAGATGCTCGTAACTCAACAGAATCTTCTCATTGTATTTGCAGAATATCACCTGTACCTTTCATTTTAGGGATTGCAGAGGAAGTAGTTCACCATGTGTTGTAAGTTAGAGGATTGAAGATTGCCCTTTGACTCTTGTGATCAATAAGAAAGTTTGCTGAAGGTAAGAAAGTAATTTTTCTATCTCCTAAAATATACACCTCAGTCCAGATATTTAACTTCTTTTATCACCTTCAGACAATTCACACTAGAAATTGAATAACATCCACAGAGCTTTTGTTGCAGTAAAACATAACAATAAAGGTCAGCTGCTGTCATATTTCTCTGAATAACTCTTAAGCCTACATAAATGACATGTTCTCGATTTTAATTTGCACATCAAAGTGTAAAGTAACAGTGATTAAACCTACTATATGAATGTTTTTCTCCTCATGTTTAATATGAACTTGAACTCTGTCACTCACATTTCATTACTTAATAACTCAAAGTGACTTGATGCCCCTGAAAAACAGTAGGCATGCCTTAAATGCTTCTCATTCAGTTTTAAAAGGAATCACACAGCAATATACATGACGTTAATTTCTATAGTATCCATTCAATTTTGTAAAATAATTTTGAAACTGTATGCTTCATAGACACAAAAAAATAGTTTTTCTAATGTTAGAAAACTAAAAGGAAGAGGATTATAGAAAGTGGTTCACAAATGTGCCTACACAGAGACACAAGATGGAATCATTCCACTGTCATGAATGACAACAAATTCATTTAGCAGAACAATAAAATACTAGTTGAACTTTTACCTATTTTCCTAAAATTTTATTTTCTTAAAGTTTATGTCTGTGTGTGCATATATGTATATAATTAATGGCCCACCAGTTATCAGTCAAAAGAATCATTGTTATAGCCTTGTCTTTTACCTACAAAAACTTTTTAACTTATGCCAGTGGCTGTCATTCATTTATTAACTCAACAAATATTTATTAGATATGTACTATTTCCTAGGCATTACGTGATACCAAATTATTTTTATGTCTCCAGATTTGGTTTCCCTCCAGAGAAAAATAGATAAACTTTACATTACTATCATTCATTTTATAACCTAGATTAAAAATAGAAAATTTCTTCTTAAAGTTTAGTTATCATTTATATTGGGCAATTATCTTGTTTAATTATACAAAGTAATAATACAGTGTAGTTTCTCACTAAGTATATTTTTGATATTGGTCAAATCCAGTTATAACTCATTGCTATTTATAATAATGTTTTATGATGAACACTATTATGAATATATGACTAAATTCATGTTGGCTGATTCAACAGGAGCACTCCTATTACAGATCTTTTAACTTTATATGTATAACCTTATTCCTCTGTGTAGTTAGTCACTGTAGCAGTTCACACAAGTCTTCTACCGCATCCCCAAGGGAGGGATCTTTGCTTATTTTGGTTTGCTTCACTGAGTTCAAGCTAGACTTTCACCTTATCTCTATTATTTCCTAGTTCATATCTTCTAGCTTTTTATCCTAATGGGTGGCAAAAAGCCAGAGGCAATGTAGAACTAGGTAACTTATGCTGAAGGAAAGACAGTTGTTAACAACTTCTACAACAGAATTTTAGGTTCACAGTTTCAGCTTTAATTTCTTTTACTGCTCACTCTAGACCCTGCCT
>NW_012114799.1:511610-514561 GCF_000951035.1 Colobus angolensis palliatus
CACTATTATGAATATATGACTAAATTCATGTTGGCTGATTCAACAGGAGCACTCCTATTACAGATCTTTTAACTTTATATGTATAACCTTATTCCCCTGTGTAGTTAGTCACTGTAGCAGTTCACACAAGTCTTCTACCGCATCTCCAAGGGAGGGATCTTTGCTTATTTTGGTTTGCTTCACTGAGTTCAAGCTAGACCTTCACCTTATCTCTATTATTTCCTAGTTCATATCTTCTAGCTTTTTATCCTAATGGGTGGCAAAAAGCCAGAGGCAATGTAGAACTAGGTAACTTCTGCTGAAGGAAAGACAGTTGTTAATAACTTCTACAACAGAATTTTAGGTTCACAGTTTCAGCTTTAATTTCTTTTACTGCTCACTCTAGACCCTGCCTAAAAGTCACTTAAAAAGTCATCCATCAACTATTTTTTATCAGCAATGACAAAATACGGTAACATAGCACATTATGAGTTATCATACTTCATCACTTATTATTATATGTGTTTTTCTCTTAAAAACTCAATCAAAGGTAAAACAAGTAGTTTTATTATGAAGATAATTTTTACAGATGACAATATTGAGGTTCAGTGATCCCTGTTGCATTTTCTAATATAACACACCTAGTAAATCCTAGAATTGGACTTAGATATTATTATATCAAATGTTACTTTTTTATTGTATCATGTCTCCTCTTTTCATATACACATTGAAATCAAGTTCTGAAAACCAAAACAAAAAGCTGTCCTGTATCAGACACAGTAGGAGATGGGACTGGTACAACTCTGAGACCGAAAGGTAATAGATATCCTTTTAACATTAACTGATATATTAAAAATAAGTGTTAAAACAGAGATGCCTAAGGGGAACAGAGGCAGAAACACTACTTCATGCTAGATAGTTAGGGGAAGGATAAGATACAAGATGAGACATAAGCTGGCTCTTTAAGAATGGATGGGATGTTTTATGATAAAAGGAGTGGCAAGAGCATTCTGGAAATGAGCAATAAAATGAACAAATTAATGAGGTGATAATGGACATGAAATGTTTGCAAAGTGAGTTATTTGGTGTTCATTTGGATAGTGTTCAAGAATATAGTCACTGGAGTCAAACAGAGAGAGTCTACCACTTATTAGTGTGATGAACTAGCACAAATTATCTAAGCTTTTTGAGGTTCAGTTTCTTTATTTTAAGAATTCTTTATTTAAAAAAAAAAAAAACAGTCCTAAGCTGGTGAAAAGATTAAAATGCACTGAAGCCCTTAGCAGACTGCCTGGCATGGTGTGTGCACTCATAGGCTGCAATGGTTATTAGTAGTAGTAGTATCCCTGGCTTACTGGAGTCAGGATGACTATTTAGCACTTTTGCCAAGAAGAGCTCCATTGTGACTATTTTCAGCTTACATTTCTAACAGGATGTAATCCTCACTACTCAACAACAAATAGGCTATAAAGCCCAATGCAGAGACTGGTGGGCTAAACACGGACACTCAGAGGAGAGAAACGGAACTGAACTGCGGGTCATAGGACACCAAAATGAGGGCCTTCCATGAGCAAAGCATAACTAGCAAGGGACTTTTTGCTGTAGTTCATCTTTTCTCTTCAGTACATCATTCTTCAAACAAATTTCAAAGTAAATTCATAGGATGGAAGGCCAATGAAAAATAGCAGCAACAGGCCATTTTTCTTCTACTTTTTTCCCTTTAGTGTCACTAAACATATAGACACATGTTGTGGTTGGGGATGGGGTGGGGAAGGTGAGGAAAGTATAACTTTTCCTATGTGGTGGAAAACAAAAAACAAACCAAAAAAAAAAAAAACAACCTCAAACCTAAAATTCAAATGATCTCCATCACATACTAAAATTGGGATCAAAATCACGGAGGATGATTAAAGTTGATATTTAAGTCCTCAGATTTCAGACAACTGCAGACTTATCTAAAAGAGAGTGAATGGATCTGAAAAGATAATGTGATGATTCTTTGTGGAAAAGGTTGACAAAGTTTAGAAGTATGAATGCGGTCTGAGGGAGGAAGGGAGCCTGACAAGGTTTAGATGCAAATCCACAAGGCAGAATAGGAGAGGAAGTTGTACAGTGGAATCTTGCTGGAGGGCCACTGGTGTTGTCTTGATCTGGCTCCTTAGCACAGGGAGATGGTTGGATATAGGAGAATGAGGAGGGTGAGAAAGCAATGGCCATCTTATTACATCACAGACCTTTGTTGTGAGTCACAATCCCACCCTGAAAACTGACAGAGCAGGAGAGCATCACCATCTTGGATGAGCACTGCCATTTTAAAGTTCACCTTGATCAAAAACCACCTAAATCTAAAGGGCATCAGCCTAATGGCTAAGGTCGGCATGACCATAAACCACAAATGATATCTCCGACCAGAAACCTTCCAAACGCCTCCTCAACCAGAGACATGCCAGCCCTGAGATAACCCTGCCATCTGGCCAGAGAGATGTCAGCCCCAAGACAACCTCCCCTCTAACCAGAGATATTCCAATCCCACCATAAACTTCTCTCCAACACAGAAACATTTCAAGTTCTCTCACCAATAAATACTTTTAGACTGTAAGAGAGAGTGCTCCTCACCAAAATTGGCCAGAAACCCCTCTCAGGTTTGTTCTCCAAAATAAATCTGTCTTTGACAGTCGAACCACTTTTTGTGTTTCTTTCCTCTTCCTTTAACTTTTACAAAAAACAAACTCTAAACAGAGCAATGTTCCTAAGTTGGAGAACATAACAGATTTTGTGAGAGTGTATTTGAGACGACAAACCTAAATTCGAATTTTAGACTGTTCCGAGGCAAGTGCAAGTCCCCTCAAACTCCTCCCCAAATCCCTGACAAAACCCTCACCACTTGGGGATAATATTTGAAGTATCGTCTTCAAATAGCTACTCTAGGTAGAATTTTATCTACTCCTTCCTACCCCATTAAGAGAGGTAAT
>NW_012114799.1:519991-522762 GCF_000951035.1 Colobus angolensis palliatus
TAAACACGGACACTCAGAGGAGAGAAACGGAACTGAACTGCGGGTCATAGGACACCAAAATGAGGGCCTTCCATGAGCAAAGCATAACTAGCAAGGGACTTTTTGCTGTAGTTCATCTTTTCTCTTCAGTACATCATTCTTCAAACAAATTTCAAAGTAAATTGGTAGGATGGAAGGCCAATGAAAAATAGCAGCAACAGGCCATTTTTCTTCTACTTTTTTCCCTTTAGTGTCACTAAACATATAGACACATGTTGTGGTTGGGGATGGGGGGGGGAAGGTGAGGAAAGTATAACTTTTCCTATGTGGTGGAAAACAAAAAAAAAAAAAAAAAAAAAAACAACCTCAAACCTAAAATTCAAATGATCTCCATCACATACTAAAATTGGGATCAAAATCACGGAGGATGATTAAAGTTGATATTTAAGTCCTCAGATTTCAGACAACTGCAGACTTATCTAAAAGAGAGTGAATGGATCTGAAAAGATAATGTGATGATTCTTTGTGGAAAAGGTTGACAAAGTTTAGAAGTATGAATGCGGTCTGAGGGAGGAAGGGAGCCTGACAAGGTTTAGATGCAAATCCACAAGGCAGAATAGGAGAGGAAGTTGTACAGTGGAATCTTGCTGGAGGGCCACTGGTGTTGTCTTGATCTGGCTCCTTAGCACAGGGAGATGGTTGGATATAGGAGAATGAGGAGGGTGAGAAAGCAATGGCCATCTTATTACATCACAGACCTTTGTTGTGAGTCACAATCCCACCCTGAAAACTGACAGAGCAGGAGAGCATCACCATCTTGGATGAGCACTGCCATTTTAAAGTTCACCTTGATCAAAAACCACCTAAATCTAAAGGGCATCAGCCTAATGGCTAAGGTCGGCATGACCATAAACCACAAATGATATCTCCGACCAGAAACCTTCCAAACGCCTCCTCAACCAGAGACATGCCAGCCCTGAGATAACCCTGCCATCTGGCCAGAGAGATGTCAGCCCCAAGACAACCTCCCCTCTAACCAGAGATATTCCAATCCCACCATAAACTTCTCTCCAACACAGAAACATTTCAAGTTCTCTCACCAATAAATACTTTTAGACTGTAAGAGAGAGTGCTCCTCACCAAAATTGGCCAGAAACCCCTCTCAGGTTTGTTCTCCAAAATAAATCTGTCTTTGACAGTTGAACCACTTTTTGTGTTTCTTTCCTCTTCCTTTAACTTTTACAAAAAACAAACTCTAAACAGAGCAATGTTCCTAAGTTGGAGAACATAACAGATTTTGTGAGAGTGTATTTGAGACGACAAACCTAAATTGGAATTTTAGACTGTTCCGAGGCAAGTGCAAGTCCCCTCAAACTCCTCCCCAAATCCCTGACAAAACCCTCACCACTTGGGGATAATATTTGAAGTATCGTCTTCAAATAGCTACTCTAGGTAGAATTTTATCTACTCCTTCCTACCCCATTAAGAGAGGTAATAACAGAAAGAAACCAGAAGAATACCCAGGGACTGCAAATTTTAAATAGCTGGACAGGGAAGGGTGAAGAAAGTTGAAGAGAAAAAAAAATTGGTAGCTATTATTATTATTTTATTTGTACAGTATGGGAGGAAAGATCTTTTTCCAAAGTGTGATAGAGACGGTGGTGAGAAAGGGACTTCAGTGATGACAATCTGAAATAAAAATTGTGGAAAATGGCAGAGTGCTCATTAGGGATATGTCCAATTACTGCTCATCTAGTCTAGGAGACAAGACATTTTGAAGTTGGAAATTCAAATGGTGGTCTAACCATTAATTTTCCTAGCAATGATTGTTAATGTGGAAGTCAAAGAGAAAAGAATGATTAGATTGGGTTATTCTGACTTTGCGTAAGAATAATGACAAGAAAGTCAGGACATTTCTAATATTAGAAAGAAACAATCAAATGATTGACCATAAGGTTTAGGTATGTTCAGAAAAACAATGAAAACAGAAGAGAATGAACTGAGAAATGGAGAAAAAAGGAAAAAAATGAAAAAGAGGAAATCAGGCTGAAGGTGTCAAGAATCTTGTGGTCAGAAGGTGGCACATAAAAATTTAAGACAGAAGATGTGAGGCAAGCTTGGATGATGACAGCTCTCCAGGATGTTACTCTGAGGATGAGGGGCCAACCTGGGATGGCAATAAAGGTTGTGGAAGTCAAGGGGTGGTCAGTCAGCTATAGCCAGGAATTCAGGACAAAATTAAGAAGTTTTTTTCTTAGTTAAATTTGGCTAAAAGTTCACTAAACATTTTCCTAATTGCTCAGTGGAAAAGAAACACAAAATTAATATAAATCCATTACATTTTTTAAAAAGTTGCTTAGTTTTAAGTTTTTTGGATTTTTTTCCATCACTTTGGGAAGCCAAGGTAGGAGGATTGCTTGAGGTCAGGAATTTGAGACCAGCCTGGGCAACACAGTGAGATTGTGTCTCCACAAATAATTTTTAAAAAATCAATCAGGCATGGTGATGCCCACGTGTATTCCCAGCTGAGGCTGAGGTGGGAGGATCCCTTGATCCCAGGAGGTCAAGGCTGCTCTGAGCCATGATCAGGCCACTGCATTCTAGTCTGGGTGACCCAGCAAGACCCCGTCTCTCAAAGGAAAAAAAGAAAATAAAAGAAAAAGGAAAAGTTGTTTCTGATTTTTTCTGTGGGAGTTAGCTAGGTAGCACCATTTTTGTTTTTCTCAGATAATACCATGGTAACCCTTAGGAAATCCAGACTGAAAAGCACTATAGGCGTTGCTCTAGAAGAA
>NW_012114799.1:530938-550623 GCF_000951035.1 Colobus angolensis palliatus
TTATAAAATATTTGAAGAGATTTATTCTGAGCCAAATATGAGTGACCACGGCCTGTGACACAGCTCTCAGGAGGTCCTGAGAACATGTGCCCACGTTGGTCAGGGAACAACTTGGTTTTATATATTCTAGGAAGGCATGAGACATCAATTGAATACATTTAAGAAATACATTAGGTTCAGAAAAGCAGGACAACTCTCTAAGCAGGGAGGGGTTGCGGGTGGCTTCGGGCTATGGGTAAATTTAAACATTTTCTGGTTGACAATCGGTTGAGTTTGTCTAAAGACCTGAGATGGATAGAAAATAAATGTTTGGGTTAAGATAAAAGATTATGGAGAGCAAACTCCTTTTGAAGTCTTACAGTGGCTGCCCTTAGAGACAATAGATGACAAATGCATCCTATTCAGATCTTTAAAAGGTGCTAGACTTTCAGTTAATCTCTTCAGGATTGGCAGAGCCTGAAAGGAAAAGATCTAGGTGTGTTAACAGAGATTCTTTAAAGATGCGCATCTTCCCCCACAAAGGACGGCTTTGTAGGGCCATTTCAAGATATGGCAGAAAAACATGTTTTGGGGTGAAAAATTTTGATTTTCTTCCTTGTCTCCTAATGTTATGCCAGAGTCAGATTGGAAAGTAAGTCATAATATATAGGGTTAAATAAAACCCACCTGATGAGAATTTCTGGTTTGTAGGGCATGAATCCCCACTCCCCTTAGGTAGGAATTTGGCCAAGATAAAAAAACCACAGAGCTTTAGTCCTCATATATGAGTTGGTGATGGTACATATGTATGTGATGTGTGTACAATGTATTTATTTATGTAGTGGAAGATAATATTACATATTTTAGCATAAATATATTTTATGAAATAGTTTGGAACAAATAGCATTACAATAGGCCTGGGCTAAAAAGGCTGAGTTAAATGAGACATGTAAATTTTTTTTTTGAGGAACACTGTTTTTCAAAGAGGGAGGGGAAACTTTGAGATTTGCTAACATATCCTAGTGGCACTGGCCAAATATTCAGATTGTACCTACTTCTGAATTTCCAGTTTGAAATTTGGCTTTTTGAATAGTGTTATTTTATTAAAATGTTTCCTTTTAACTATGCATTTTCTAACTGTAATATCTATAAACTCATTTATTCAGATTAATTTATTGAAATCTGGGAACAACTGTGTTGAAATTACCACTTTTATTATTTATAGGCATGGGTTTTCTAAACATATTAATATTTAAGAGGCAATATTTAACCTGGTCCAGCAAAGGTGGGTTTCCAATTATTATAACAGAATGGATGTGAGTACACACACACACACGCACACACACATGCTCACACATATACATACACACTTTGGTGAAGGAGGGACAGAAAGAAGAAAAAGAGATGGGAAGGGAAGGGAAAGGATCTGTAAGGTAAAAGTATGTTTTCTTCTCTGGGCAAACTATTTGTTGGTTCAAATTCAGTCTAGTATAATGAAATAATAAATCACAGAGTAAAATTCAGACAGAACTGCAGAATGCTATTCATTTCAGGTGGTCTAAGCCCCGCTACAAATTCTTCTACAAGAGATAAGCCAGGGGGCGCTTGGCATTTTCTCTATTGCCATCTCTTGCTACCTTTGGTGCTCCGTGCTCTTCCCAGACTGAAATGTTGCACCAAACTGATCTGAACAAGCCAACTTGCAACTCTGTAACCAAGAAGAATAAAAATAAGCCCTTTCCTTAGAAATGCTAATGCATTTTTCTGAGACTGTGCTTCCTGACAGGTGCTTTTAGGTGTACTTGAAACTGTGAGCCCTCTGGAGGAATATCAGCCTGACACAACTTAACGCAATCGTTATCAGAAGTGAAGCAGCTCTCTGGATTCAGCATATGGACCACAAACTGGTGGAGAGGCTGAGCTCTCAGAGGAAGGACGCCAGTGTCCCTCTGTTGTTTTCTTAGCTGCTGGGAGAGATTTCAGCTCTTCAGCAGTTTCTCTTCCTGACCAGCTTTTCCCAAGATAAATCTGAGCTAGCACCATATGTTTCAAGAACACAAAAACAGCTTCTGAATTATTACAGCATGGTGCACACTTGTCCAGGAAATTCAAGCTGCTTAGGCACTGCAATCATAGTACCAGGCAGAAGTGGAAAGAAGAGTGAACTTGACAACCTTTTGTTAGATAACACATGTCCATGAAAGTAGGACACCTTGGACATTTCCCTGAGACAATAGAGTGAGTTGCCTATAGTCCTTAGTTATTTTGAAATCATAATTCTGGCTAAATCAACAATTTTCCAATAATGTTGAGTCCACAAGCACTATTCGAGTTGTAGGAGGTCAGTGCATTATTATGTTTTTCTGTTGTTAAATTTTAAAGCCACCGAGTGACTTATTTGTCACGTATTGTGCTAAATGATGGGGATATAAAGATATTTAAGATACAGTACTTGACTTCACAGAGTCCAAGCAAAATAAATAGAAAAATCATCAGAAAATCTCAAAATTGTGATTTGGTATGTTGATAGAGATTCATACAAGTTTCATATTCATATTGATAGGATGTCATATAGGTTTGAGAGAATCACAAAGGTATAGAACCTAACCCACTCTAGATGTTTTATACAAAACACCTGAAAGACAACTAACTTGGATATTAGAGGAGGTGTTTGTGATAGAACTAGATCCTCTTCCTTATTGCAGTAGTATACTACTGATTAAAATATATCCTTGCCATGTTAACTATTGTCCAGCTTTGTTAATCTTTGACAATCCTAAGGCAAACAGATTTCAGGTTTAAAGCTATCTCCTATGCAATAGCAATGGCTGGCTGTGTAAAGTTGGATGCTACCATGAAAATCTTGCAGAAATCACTTAGTGATGACTTTCAGAGGCAGAGACAAAAATCATGGTAGCAACTGTGTTTATTATTTGCCAAATTCACTGCAGCAAATGCTCTGAAAGTTGTTGTTTAATAACTTTTTTTGACAGCTAAGTTTAGAATAGATATTAGAGAAATAAACTACAGCTGAGGATACTAGTCAAGAAAAGATTAAAATGTTTCAAAAGAGAGAGAAGGAAGGCCTAAACTAGAGTAGTGTGAGAGAAACAGAGTGGACACAAATATAATGAGGAGGGAGGCATGTGTTATGCCAGGTTTCTCTAGCAGGTTACTGGGTGACTAGTTGTGATACTATGTGAAATAGAGGAATAGCCAGCCAGCAGATGGCAGAGAAGAATGCAGCTATATACTTTGGGATATGTTGAAGCGCAGGGCCTCGGAACATATATCAGACTATTACCTAACTGTCAGATTATATATTCAGGACTGTAGTGCAGGAAGAGGCTTTGCATAAAGACATAATTTATATCTTTATACAAACTGGTTATTGAAAGAGCAAAAAAAAGTGGAGGAGATCCAACAGGGAGAGTTTGTGGATGGAAAAGTAAGAAAAAGATGGAAACCTAACAAATCCTAATGCTTATAAGGAAAACAAGAAGAAATAAAATCCACAAGGGAAATGAAGAATGAATAGTACAGAAATTCTAGTGGAAGCAAGAAGATCCAGTGTCATAGACCCTAAAAGAGTACGGATTGTTTAAGAATAATCAGTACCGTCAGATACTGTAAAAGAGTCTCATTAGATGAGGACTGAAAAATGCTCATTGATTTGGTAACAGAGAGATTTAATTTGAAGAAGAACAATTTAAATAAAGTAATATAGCTCTAGGTGTTGAATTTTCCTGCAAACCTAACCTCTTCCACATTTAGTAGCTGAAAACAATAACCAGTTATTTAGCTCACAAATTCCTAGGTTGGCAATCTGGCGTGAATTTCGCTGAGTGATTCTTCTAGTCTGGGTCACACTGGTTCCTCTCAATTTATCTAAAGCGAGATTGCTCATGCATCTGTAGTTAGCTGGTAGGTTCACTGGCTGGAATGGGTAGGGCATCTTTCCATATGGCCTCAAATCCTTCAGTAATTTATTAGATGTGAAGTTCGCAGAGTTCCAAAAGTAAGAGTGGATATACCTCAAAATTCTTGAGACTGCTCAGATTACATACAACATCCTTTCTGTAGCATTGTATTAACCAAGTAATATGTAAAGCAGTCCAGATTTAAAGGGTGAAGAAATAGACTCCACATCATTTTTCAAAAAGCTGCCAAGTTGCCATTTTTGCAAGATACCCTGTTACCAACAAAGAGTTTTTAGCATTCTGGTTACATGCCATAACCATAGTTCCATGTAGACAAAAATGGCCTCAACTGGCTATTTTAGCACAGACTTTGTACCAGGTTGGAGCAAAGAGAGCATGAAGCCTGGCCACCTTCCTTTAGGCCCACAGGAGCTTTAAAGAGTGAGAAACCTCCCCTTGGCTCACAAAGGCAGCAGAGGAAGCAATGACCTTAGCAGGAAGGTTTTTATATAAAACCTTACTTAACCTAATATCCTTACTGTTAAAATGCATGTTCAGAAGGCTTACTGTTTATAGTAATGGGAACGTCAGCTTACAGGGACTTCCCGCCTGTTGAAAACAACTAAAAAAGTGATTAAAATATTACAAAATAATTTCTTAAAAGCATCGCACAGACCACAAGACAATAAGACATTTTCAGGCCTAAAAAGAAAGAATAATGAAAACTTGGAAATTTATCCTGGTACAAAAACGGATTTTTCCCTGAAGGTATTTGATTTCCTAGCAGAAGCCTTCTGGGAATGGAATCAAAATCTAATGCAGAATTCACCTAAAATGGGAAGTCTAATAAGACTCCTTCTTGATAAGCTGAGACCCTAAAGAGTTTACCCTCAGGCTAAGGGTAAATGGAAGTGGCAGAGTCTTGGTAGAATCAGTCGCGTATTGTCTGTACCGCGTATTGAACTTGATACAGTAATGAACATTCTCTTTGAAAAGTGTTTGTCAATTAATTCTAAATTTTTTTTTCAAAAAGAATGTTCATCATGTCAAAAATGACAACAGGGTGCTAGACTATGAGAACAAATAGAAAAGGACAGAAATGGAAACCAGAACCACAGCAAAAGGTAAAGACAAAATATATTTATTAATAAGCAATTAGATAGTGATTATAAAACAACTATGCTGAAAGGTTTAAATAAATGAAGGACCAATTAAAAGATATCTGCAGAGGACAGGGAACCATATAAAGGGACATAGAAGGTTTAAAAAATCTTCTGGATGGCCGGGCGCGGTGGCTCAAGCCTGTAATCCCAGCACTTTGGGAGGCCGAGATGGGCGGATCACGAGGTCAGGAGATCAAGACCATCCTGGCTAACACGGTGAAACCCTGTCTCTACTAAAGAAAAAAAAAGTACAGAAAACTAGCCGGGCGAGGTGGTGGGCGCCTGTAGTCCCAGCTACTCGGGAGGCTGAGGCAGGAGAATGGCGTAAACCCAGGAGGCGGAGCTTGCAGTGAGCTGAGATCCGGCCACTGCACTCCAGCCTGGGCGACAGAGCGAGACTCCGTCTCAAAAATAAAAAAAATAAAAAAAATAAAAAAATCTTCTGGAAAAATATATAACAGAAACTAAAATCTCCGTGAGCAGACTTAACAACAAACTGAAGAC
Source organism: Colobus angolensis palliatus (assembly GCF_000951035.1). Classification (NCBI taxonomy): domain Eukaryota; kingdom Metazoa; phylum Chordata; class Mammalia; order Primates; family Cercopithecidae; genus Colobus; species Colobus angolensis. The sequence goes on from NW_012114799.1 coordinate 536,505, forward strand.
AGCTAAAGACAGGTATCTGTGAAGATTGTTCGCACACAATTATTTTGAGTTTAATTTTAAAAGACCCAGGATGGACTATACATGAGAGAGATTAATAACCATGAATGACACCAAAACAAGATTTAGGAAATGTGATCCGAGTCCCAGATGGAGAGGAGAGACTGTAGGACAGCTGAGATATCTGAAAAGATTGTGATTGACAATTTTCTAGATCTGAAAGACGGTAATCTGCAGATGCAAGAAGCTCACAAATCCCATGCAAGATAATTAAAAAGAAATCTGCAACTCAATGTGTTACATTGAAACTGCTGGGGGAAAAAAAGACTGAGAAAAAAAATCTTAAGAAAGGCCACAGGTGAACAGCAACAGAATATCACCTTCAAAGGATCAAGAATTTGACTGATAGTTAACTTCTCAACAGCAACAAAGTCAGACAGTAAATAGTGGAATCTCTTTAATGCACTAAACAAGAGTGAGTATAATCTAGCGAACATTTCAGGAATGTTGATAAAAACGGAATTTTTCAGGCCAACACTGTTGAGAAGGGTCTTTATGACAACTTTCACTGAAGGCATTCTAAAAGATGCACTTTAGACAGAGAGAAAATGATCCCAGGTGCATCTAAGGTGTAAGAAAGAATAAAGAGAAAAAAAGATGGAAATATGTGGGAAAAAATACATGTTCTGCCCTGAGTGATCTCTCTTAAATGAAGGGTTGGCGAGCTTTATCCTTATGGAGCTATATTGTATTTTCTTCTTTGCAAGCCTTATGGTATCTTTTGTGATTTTCTGCTGCTGTACAAAATCAACCAGAGACAACTCAAAAAAGAATAAGCTTTGGTTTTAATGTGGCTGGGTTGGTTCCAACAAAACTTTATTTACAGAATAAGATAGTGGGCTAGGTGTAGTCTAAGGGCCATCATTTGCAGACCTCTAACTTAAGTTAACTTCATGAGCTGTATTCAGGAGCCATTTTAGTTTGCGCCCAAGTTTACAAGGAAGAAATAACAAACAAACAAAAGAAAACTTACAGCCTTCACTTTATTGTTGTAGTTTAAGATATACAGGGCGGCCGGGCATGGTGAATCATGCCTGTAATCTCAGGACTTTGGGAGGCTGAGGTGGGCTCATCACTTAAGGTCAGGAGTTCAAGATCAGCCTGGTCAATATAGTGAAACCCCGTCTCTACTAAAAACAGAGAAATTAGCCAGACTTGGCGGTGGGTGCCTGTAATCCCAACTACTCGGGAGGCTGAGCCAGGAGAATCGCTTGAACCCGGGAGATGAAGGTTGCAGTGAGCCAAGATTGAGCCACTGCACTCCAGGCTTGGCTATAATAGCAAGACTTCATCTAAAAAAAATATATATATATATATATACCGGACGGTTTACCATAAATATAGCATAGGCTCTGACCCTTCCTTCTATGGTCAATCCCAGGTAAAGACCTGGGCCATCATCAGAAAGCATTTCCTTATGTTCACTTAATGCTTCCAGTTGTAGGAAATATTCAACATCAATGAGGCAACTAGTAGGACCTTTCTGGAAAATCAATCTGATAATGCCATTTCTCTGTCTCTGTTGACATTGTTTTGCAGACTTCCCTATCTGTTCATCAAGCTGTAGTCACTCACCATCATGTGAGGCCTTTGTGATTTAGTACTGACCCTTCCTCTCTAACCACTTCTGGCTCACTTCATCAAGCTTGTCTCATGACTGACCTTGGGTAGTGTGGTCTCCAGAGTGCGGTGCACCAGCTGCTGTTGCTTTTCCTGTGGTCCCATGGGCTGCTTTTCCAGCTCTGGTATGCACCAATTTGTCTACCTGGCAAGTACTAGTCTCTCAAGACTCAATCCACACAACACTCCCCCGAGAAAGCCGAGAAAGTGATGCCACCCCAAATCCAATATAGGCTGCTCCTCCGGGCCTCCCAAAGTGTTCTGCTAATGTCCCCATGCATAGCAGGCAACACTGTGTCCTAGTTTGCCTGTCATCCACATTAATCTCTGATTTTCTTGAAGATTTCTTTTTCTTTTTCTTTTGTTTTTCTCTCTTTTTTTTTTTTTTGAGACGGAGTCTTGCTCTGTCGCCCAGGCTGGAGTGCAGTGGCACGATCTCGGCTCACTGCAAGCTCCGCCTCCCGGGTTCACGCCATTCTCCTGCCTCAGCCCCCCAAGTAGCTGGGACTACAGGCGCCCGCCACCACACTCGGCTAACTTTTTGTATTTTTAGTAGAGATGGGTTTTCACTGCATTAACCAGAATGGTCTCAATCTCCTGACCTCGTGATCCACCCGCCTCGGCCTCCCAGAGTGCTGGGATTATAGGCGTGAGCCACCGCCTCCCACCAAGAGTTTCTTATTTCTGTGTCCCAGCATGGTGTACAGTGGGCACTCAAGTGTGTACTCAAGTGTATGTGTCTATGCGTGAATGTTAAATTATTGGTTGAAGAAAAAAATAATACTTGGTAACCTTAAGTTTATCATTAGAATTAATCTAAATCAAAATTGCCAATTAATCAAGAACCTATAAATATCTCTTCAGCATGCTATAAAGAGGTCAAAATAATCAAAATATTATTGTATAGTAATTATGGTGTTACTCTTTGAGCAATTTAACTGATAACTTGAGTAATTTATCTGTGATACTTAAATATGTCTTTAATTTGAAAGAATGTGTGGAATAATATAAATTAATATGGAGATCAAAGAAACTTTTAAAAATCAAGTCTGCACTTTGAAACAACTTACATATTGATATCAGGTGACCAATCCCGTGTGTATATTGCAAACTCAGAATTGATTACGTTAGAAATTTCTTCAGTTTATTCTTTCAACTTTTAATTTTGAAATGTAATTCTAAAAGTTATCCTTTATAGACTCTACATGTTGTTTAAACTTTAGCATACTACTTAAATAATCTTTACTAAGCACTGCATTATACGAACAACCATTTGTTTCTGCCTGCCTACATTTTAGTGGCTTTCATCAGCTGATTAATTTAAAACACATAATGGATCCACTGATGTGATGATATTTTCTCCTAATTCTTTTTAAAAATAATTGACTTTGAAACAGTTTTACAATATTTGCCTTAATCTTTTTTTGAATAACAAATTTCCAACCATGATGTATTTGTGAGGTTGCAGTATAATTTTCTTTTATTACTTATTTCAGTAATATTTAACATTTTCATGTAATATGGAGTTAATTTAATATTGACTAGTGTGAAATGAAATCATTTGGTGTGCATTTGAATGTCACATATATTTTCTTAAATGTTTCATTTTAATTTAACAATATTTAATAGGCATTAAAAACAAACTGTTACCTTCATATTTGCCTTAGTTTCATTAGCGTGCCATGCTTATGTCTGAATTTAAATGGTGAGTGTGATTGTCTCAGGCCTTTATGAGGTGGATGATGGTAGAGAAGTTTTCTTTAGTGTACCTTAGCAAATTAAAATAGAAAAGACTGAAGTGATTTTTGTTTTTCTGCCTACATTTGAGAAGATTAGGTTGATAGTTATAGAGTAATATTTTGAGAGGCTTCAATAGAAAGCAGCTGAAAAATTTCCCTCTTGGGCAATATTGTTGAGAATGGATAGAACATTAAACCTCTGCCGGTGCTGCGTTCATTAGTTTATTAGATTGGTTAGCAAGGAGGAAAGTCCTGAAATACCACAGAAAAAGGAGGTGAGATGTTCGAATAAACAAGTGGGTCAGGGAAATCTTGATTGCTTGGGCTGTTCTTGAGGGCAACAGGCCCACGTGTTTTGGCAGAACACCGCCCTGCAGGGTCCTAGGCTGCCAAAAATCAGGTAAAAGAAATTAAAGGTGAAAGGCTCTTATGTGACTTTATCAAGGCATTTCACCTCTCTAGGATTCATAATTTGAGAATATTCTTCCTAAATTTTAAATAAGAAACTCAGGCAAGGTTGTTACTGTATTCTTTTGAATTCTAGAATTATGTGAAATTAGGAAATGTCAAAGAGGGGATGAAAGAAGCTAAATAAGTATTTGCTGTGTTGACTCATTTTCCAGTTTACCAGTGAGGTTAGATGTCATGTATTGGATCCACACAAGGGCAGAACTTTATGTATCCCTCTTTGAAGTCCATGGTGAATCTGGTGTGTTCTCATAAAAAATTATATAATTCTTTTATCTTTTTATTATGAAATCAGAATTACAATTATTCTTAGTGCCAACATTTAAATAACATATAATGAATGAATAAGATAAAGATTTTACTCATGTTATTTTGATAATATGCAGTTATATATTAGATGACAGCTGCCATGATTACAAATAGAATTTGGCCCATTCCATTGCACCTATGTACAATGCTTACATGAAAAGAATCAGGGAGATGGTGGCATTTGTGGAGGTGTTGGTAGTGACAATGGTGGTGTTCCCAAAGATTTAGCTATGAAAGTCTGAGATAAATTCAAGCACACATACAGAAAAGGAAAAACTAGATATCTGCAAAAATACGGAAAAATAAGACTCTCATACACTGCAATTGGGAGTATAAATTTCTATAACCACTTTAGAAAACAATATAGCAGTGTGATAATAAAAGTGAACAATTTTAATCTACAGCAAGAAAGAAATACGCTGTGTATAAAAGTCACATATGAACACAAGGCATGTTCAAGAGCAATTACTTCATTATTTATAATGAACAATTCAACATTATAAACAACCTAACATCTATCAGCTGGAATATGGAAGACTGTATCATGGTACATTTGTAAATGGAATAATATGATGTAGCCCCTTTACCATATTATTCCACTTACAAATGTACCATATCTAATAATATTAGTAACCTTTACCAACATAGACAAAATTCAAAAAAATACTGAGTAAAAGCAAGAGGTACAATGTTACATGTAGTGTAGTGTACATGTAGTACTATTTGGATAAGGGTAACACATAATGCAAAGAAAATTACATATACTTAGCAACACATAATTATGTAATAAAAAAGAATACATTTATAGAAATTATTATCCTTTTGACATATACAGGGCCAGCACCTATAGATTTAGCACACTCTCTGATCCCTTTCTCTGTAGTCACAGTTAAGGATCTAGGAGAGCTTCAGTCTAAAAAGACATCCTTTTATGTGCATTGATTTCCTAATTGTATGTCTAGTGGAGGAGGAGGGAAGGAAATAATACAGGAGAAAGGTAGAAAAAGGATCTCAGTTGTATTTATAGCATTTAATTCCTTAAAAAATAAACTGAAGTCATTATTTCCTAATGTCAGCTTAATGAAACCTGTTGTTTATTGTAATATTTTTATATTTTATTCTTACCTGAAGGTCTGACATATATTTCACCATAAACTTTAAAACTTCAACAACAGAAACAACAAAACGTACCAAATCTTTATAAGTTAGATATGGAGACTGCGATGTTAAGATATGTCTCTGCTTCCACGAAGCTCAGCTCATAAACATGTCCTGTGTGTAGGACAGGGTGAAGGAAAATCATCCTCTTTCGATTCTGACTGTGATGCATGATTCACAATAGCACCCTCCCTTAATTGCTTCCTGCATTCTGTTTGGAACCCAAATTACCAAAGCACTTTTGAACCTGAAGGGTACAATTAAATTTAAGAAGTTTTACTTGTTATGAGTTTTAAATTGATTCACGGTCCCTGAATAGTTAGGATTCAACTACTTGAAGAAAAGTATACAGAAATAGAATTTTAATTAAAAAGCAAGTGTTTTCTCATTATGGAATAAAAGGAGTTGCCTAACATTAAAAAAAAAAAAAAAAAGTTCACCATTGCTGTCTCACTCTTTCCTGCAGTAAAATGGGCTGAACAAATAAGCCTCAAATGTCTTGAAAACTGCTATCAGAGATTCAAGAGATATTTAAAATCTCTAATTAAATTTTAGATTACACACTGCAGCTGACAAACATGAACATTATTTTTTCAAGGAGACTATTTTGATAGAATCTTAATGAGTAACTATTTCTATAGGGCATAAAAAATCTCAGGATTCATACTGGGTTTGAAACTGAAATGGCCAGACAACCTCCAACATTTTTCATCTGGGACTTCCCCTTGATAATTCTAAACATTCTAAATACCTATACCTAGATATCTGTGCCTATCTATACCTATCTTTACACACTGACTGTATCTTTACACACTGTATCTTTTGGCTTCTCTTCTAGGATGGCTGAGTATGTGCAAGAGACATTTATTGAAGAGCAGCTTTGCTTTCACTACTAAACAACTTCTAAGAAAGAGAATTTGTGGATTAGATCATGCAATTTTATGCAAACACCAATGTGATCAGCAGTCAATGCTATCATAGGAAGTCCTTAATAAAAACTTGTGTAAAGGCATTCTTCTCACTCTGAGCTTTCTCTGAATATGACCTCCTACACTCATGGCTTCACCAGCCATCATATGACTTATACCAAGACCTGTGTATATCTGCTTCTCACTGTCTTGTCTGTGGGACCAAGGCATCTCTCCTACTGCTTATCCAACATTTCATCTTGGATGGTCCAAAGGCATCTCAAACTCGATGTATTCAAAATGTGATCTCCCACCTCAAATGAGAGATTTATTTAGTCCTCCCAATTTTATTGACTAGCAGCATGGTTCATCTGGTTGCTCAGGTCAGATATATCACATATAAGCTCCTCTTTCAAGTCCTACTCATTTCATATCTAAAATAATACAGGCAGAAATCCCCACTGTATCCAAATCCTGTTGACTCTCCTTTCTAAATGATTTACATCAGTTGACTCCAGCACCCCACCCCAGTCTCAGGTGTCATCATCTCTCTCCCTGGACAAACCTCATTACCTTGGAAATGGTTTACCATATTCTACATTTGCTCCCCTCCCATCCTTAGTTATTTTACATGTCCTAGTTTTCCGTAGGAGTACTTGATCAACATCTGTCTTCCTCTAAAAGGTAAATTCTATAGAGTCAGGAAACTTTCTTGTTTGTCCCAGGTTTGTATCCCTAGGACGTTGCAATTGCATTATATTTCCATCCTGCTTCACGTATCCTAAATTCTGGAAGACAATTTCATATACTTGGCTATGAATTGTTTTTTCAGTGCAGCATCTTTGGAATAACCTCTTAGCTCTCAAAGGTAACTATTTTAAGTTGGGCATTACATGTTAAGACAAAAACATTCTGCTATGTCTGTTTTAAAAAATCATTTCCCTGCCATTTGTGGCAGTTACACCTGTAGTGCCAGCATTTTGGGAGGTTGAGACAGGAGGATTGCTCGAGGTCAGGAGTTTGAGACCAGCCTGGGCAGATTCTTTAATTCTGCAAAAAAATATTAAAAAAGTTATCTGGGTATGGTATTGTGTGCCTGTAGTCCCAGCCACTACGGAAGCTAAGGCAGGAGGATATTTTGGATCCAGGAGTTCAAGGTTATGCTGAGCTATGATTGCACCACTGCACTCCAGCCTGGACAATAAAGCAAGACTCTGTCCAAACAAAATCAAAAAATCATTTTCCTGTCTTAAAAATTAGAAGAGCCAATCTTCTCTTTCTTTGCAGAGATACTGCCAAATAGAGAACAGGCTCACATGATTTTAATCACTTTCCCTTGACTTTGCCTATTTTATAAGGAGCACAAATGAGTATAAAAAGGCTACATTCAGTACAGGAGAAAGAAATTAACGCACACTGAACACTTCCTGTGTGTTACATCCTACACAGATTATCTTTCATTGAACTTGAACAACCTTGGAACTGTTGAGTATATTTTCAATCACTCTACTTTACAGAGTGAGGAAACAGATGTTACAAGAGATTCAATAATTTACGTAAGTATCTCAGTAGTGAATGGCCAGAGCCAAGATTTCAGTTCAAATCTCTGGTTACAAAATCCCTGCTCTTCTAGACAGGCTGTTTTCTTAAAGCAAAAGTAACGCAGATAACTTCAAGGTCAGGGTTATGCAGCAACAGAATCGTAAACTGAAGAGTTGATTTCATATTTAAAGTTTAGAAGGAACTGCCCTCTAACAGCCCATCTTTTTTTTTTTTTTTTTGACGGAGTCTCGCTCTGTCGCCCAGGCTGGAGTGCAGTGACCTGATCTCTGCTCACTGCAAGCTCCGCCTCCCGGGTTTCCGCCATTCTCCTGCCTCAGCCTCCCGAGTAGCTGGGACTACAGGCGCCCGCCACCTCGCCCGGCTAGATTTTTGTATTTTTTAGTAGAGACAGGGTTTCACCGTGTTAGCCAGGATGGTCTCGATCTCCTGACCTCGTGATCCGCCCGTCTCGGCCTCCCAAAGTGCTGGGATTACAGGCATGAGCCACCGCGCCCGGCCAACAGCCCATCTTATAGCTAGGTAAGTTTGGAAGTGATTTTCACCACACACCCACCTCCACTCTGCCCTGCTGCTACCCACAGTTCCCAGTGACAGGCAGGCCCTAGGACAGGGATCCTCCACTTTGGCTATGCATGCAATTGACCAGTGGGGATTTTAAAATCATAACTTCTCAAGGTGGCATTCAGGTTTTAGAACTTCTTAGGCTCTACAGGGTGTTCCGATGTAAAGATAGGACTTGAAAATACAAGTTGAAGATACATTCTTGGGAATGTATCCTTATGTCTTTAAACTCCATGTATGCATGAACATTAAATTTTAGACAGACAATAAAGGTTCTTTAATATGGGAGACAAAATCAGGAAGATCAGGAAGATCATGCTTACTATTTCTATGTTAAATAAAATATAATCTGGCTGGGAGCCGTGGCTCAAGCCTGTAATCCCAGCACATTGGGAGGCTGAAGCAGGGGGATCCCCTGAGGTCAGGAGTTCGAGACCAGCCTGGCCAACATGGTAAAACCCCATCTCTACTAAAAATGCAAAAGTTAGCTGGGTATGGTGGTGGGCACCTGTAAACCCAGCTATTCAGGAGGCTGAGATAGGAGAATTGCTTGAACCCAGGGGATGGAGGTTGCAGTGAACTGAGATCGCGCCACTGCACTCCAGCCTGGGTGACAGTAAGACTCCGTCTCAAAAAAAAAAAAAAAAAGAAAATATATTTTCTATTTAATACGCATCATTTCATTCAATATTAATAAATCCCTGCACCCTTCTCTCTTAACAGGGTAAGTAGAAAAATTTAGACACTTTAAAAGCTTCTCATAAAAAGTATGCCTTTTTGTTACTCTTAACTTATTTCCACATTTTCTCTGAGGTTGTATACAGACACACATGTGGGTGTCTGTGAATTAACACACTTAAGCAAAGTGTTAATTCAGTAACAGCACTAGAGCACAATTTTCTGAAGACAGATTCATAATTGGCTCACAAAGAAGGCAGAATAGCAGCAGTCAGTGCAACAATGTTGAATGCACTATAGGCTGCTGTTTCAAGGGCACAGGTGAATTTAAAGCTGCTATACTCACATCTACACATAGCCAAAATCACTCAAGGCAAAAGAGTAAAGAGTAGCTTTTATGAATAAAATATAAGCCAAGATTGTTTCTTTTAAGAAAAAAGACATATCTATGCTAAATTGTAAAACCTGTTTCTAGGACTGTTCCCTGTAGCTATTTTACTTGTCTGCTTGGCTTAGTCTGATTGTCACCCTCTTCAGTGGGGCTCTCATTCAGATAACCATCAGGTGATAGATGTGCTTTTTAAAAAAACAGTGGGGAAGGAAGGCATCAGTGTGCATTTATTCCATTTCCAATCTGTGACTCATTTCTGTCTTTTCTTCAGCCTATTGCTGAATTCTACAGTGTCTCTCTTCTTTACAGTCTCCTCTATCGTCCCTGTCTTTTCCAGATCTGCTATCATTATCTCAACTGTGGGCTGAAATTCTCTCATTTGCGCAACTGGACAATTCTTCGTTGCTGTTCTCATTCTTTCAAGCCATTCATTCCTGGTCTTGCCTCAGTGTCATTGCCAACGACATGGAACAATTTGGTCAAGCAATTATCTGTGTATTTGAAAACAAATAATGGAAACTTTTCTGAGGTACCTAGATTATTGACCAGGAAATGTCCTCTCAGCTTCTAAATGTTTTAAGCTAAGGTGATCAGGCTTTGTGAACATCGTTTCCCTGCCAGGCCTCAGCTATGCCCTCACCTGCTGCTGAAACAAGCCCAAAAGCTCTGTAGAACTCTTGTTTACATTTTTTAAAACATAAATATAGAAATTGTCCCTTCTGGTCTTAAAACTTGAAACTTACTTCTGAGTTCCTTCCTAGGGAAATTGACCCTCAGGCAAGGAAGGAACTGAAACTCACCTGATCACTGAATCCAGACAGACGCTAGAACCCTCATTTGTCATGATTGCTTTCTGTACATGGCTAAATTCCTTCCCTGATATACAAACCCCCAATGTTGCTTCATTGAGAAGGACAGATTTGACGTTTGGCTCCCATCTCCCTTCCCAGGCAACACTCATTGTGTCAGTGATTGGCTTTCTGCGCAGTGAGCAATGGAACCTAGAACAAACCCCTGGAGTTTTAATAACACAGTCTCTACATGCACTGCTTTGTATGAGTTAACACCAGACACTGCATGGGAGGTGGAGGAAGATGAAGAGCAAAGAAAAAGGAATGTAGAACAAAGAGAATGACAAGAAATAGGCAGGGAGAGTAAGAAAAAAGTAGGTAGAAGAAAGGTTACAAAAAAGAGAAAAAAGAAAGAATTCTTTATTGCTGACTCTTTGAAGAGAAAGAAATTTATGAATTCCTAAGATAAGTGTTTAATTGGCAAGCAGTCAGTTGCATAAGCATTGATTCATTGATTTCTATTTATGAAGAGAAAATAGACATTTAATTGCAACGTTAGAAAAGTAACCTTTTGTCCTTCATAAATATTAATATTCAAAATACTTAGAAGATTATTGGCATTGATTTGGCAGATTTGTTTTTGACTATCTGGGAAATTTCACGCCTGAAGCCAAATAAACATTTTTATTAGCTGAAGGCTAAGTGCAATGATAAATTATTTTGAGAAAATTCTAAGTTAGTTCATATATTTTCTTATTTAAAACTCAGGGAGTCAAGGAGAACCAGAGTGTCAACTGTTGTGAATTAAAATGATATTTATTTAATTAACAAATTAGTATTCTACATTTATATTTATAATTGGTATTCCTAGAGTAAATGAACCCATATGCTATATCTTTTCTATAATCATATACTATATAGTACATCATATACTATAATCATAAGCCTGTTTGATAGTCAATACTATGGTAATTGTTAGGTTAGCATGCTAATAAATGTGTCTGATCAATGACAGTTAACACTATTTTACACCCGTTATTAGAATTCAGGGACAAAACATCAGCATGCATTTTCATTGTAATTTATCATTTTTGAATTAGCTTTTGTGATTCGACATGGTACTAAATAATCCGTTGCCCTCTGGAAAGAGCGTGCTCGAGGTACTGTTTAATAATTCTCTGCCATATATTTGTTCTGAACATTGATCAAAGATGGTTATGTGATCTAGTTCTTTTTAATTTTATTTAAAAATTACAATACAATAATGTACTAAATGAGTGAAATATAGAACATTCTTCTTGGTGCTATTAAAGGACCAGAGTGTGTTAAGAAATAATGACTATCATTTGCATAGCTGACAAGCATAGTCCTAAACACAAAGAGATGTGTAATGTCATATTTGCATGAAGTATTAGCTCTTATCACCACATAATGTATTTCTCATTTTACTTTCATGAGCCCGAGGGGTTGCATTGTGTTTGTTTGTTTTAGAGCACCCACATTTTAACCTAATAAATTGTGATGATATAAATCTAGCATTCCAGGTTACTAAGTTTAAATCTATTTTATTTAAATGCAGTCACTATATAAACATACACACAATGTGTTAATACACACCAAAATAAACACTTACAGGTAAAGAGATTGAAATCAATTGAAGGCTTTTATGCTTAATGTTTTATACATACATATAAATATTATATATATACAGATACATATATAGAGAGAGATAGATCCAAAAAATAGCCTATTCAATTATTGTGATTATTACACTCACCAAATTAAAAAAAAAAAAAGAAAGAAAATATTCTCAGAGAGGTTAAGTAACATGCCTAAATTCATCAGCATGTGATTTGAGGAAGCAGAATTGGAATTTGGATCTGTCTGATGCCAAAACCTGTACACCTTACCACTAAACTAAATTGAGTAAAAGCTGAGTTAATGTATTTCCAACAAAATCAAAGACATACTGATCCTTTTATTTGTCTTTGTAATTGTATTGAGATTACTGAGGGTAAAACTGTGATTTCTGTAAGGAAACGACTGAACAGTCTGGAGTATATCCATTATGATCTTGACTTAAAAAGTTAAATTGTCTCTTTGCAGATGGCATGACTGTATATATGGAAAAACTTTAAAGGCTCTATTGAAAAAGTGTTAGAACTAATAAACAACTTCAGTGTATAGTTGCAGAATACAAAACCAACATATAAAAATCGGTGGCATTTCTATACACTAGCAATGAAGCATCCAAAAAAAGAAAATAAGGAAGCAATCCCATTCACAGTATCATTTAAAACAAATTTAGGAATAGAATGAGCAAAGTAGATAGAAGATCTGTACAGTTAAACTTTAAAATATTGATGAAAGAAATTGAAGAAGACACAAATAAAGGAAAAATATTTATGTTTATGCATTGGAAGAATTGATATTGTTAAAAATTCAGAACAAACACAGAATCAATACAATCCCCATAAAATTCAGTGGTATTATTTACAGAAATACAAAATAAATCCTAAAGTTCTTTGGAAAGTTTCTATGAAATTTTCTATGTGGTTTCCATGAAACCACAAAAGGTTTCTATGAAACCACAAGAGCTCCAAACAGTCAAAAGTAATCCTGAACAAGAACAATGATGAAGGCATCATACTATCAGATTTTGAAATATACTACAAAGCTGTAGTAATAAAAACAACATGATACTGGTATAAAAATAGACATATAGACCAATGGAATTGTATAGAAAGCTCAGAAATAAATCCACACATTTGTCGTCAACAGATCTTCAACAAAGATGATAAGAACATGCAATGGGGAAAGTCTTTTCAATAAAAGTGTTGGGAAAATTGGTTATCTAAGTACAGAAGAAGGAAATCGGATCCTTAGCTCACACTATCTACAAAAATCAACTCAAAATGGATTAAAGTCTTCAATGTAAGATCTGAAACTATAAAATTATTGAAAGACAACATAGGAAAAAACCCTCTTGACATTGGTCTGGGCAAATAATTTTTGGATATGATCCCCAAAGCAAAGGCAACAAAATCAAAAATAGACAAATGGGAATGCATCAACTAAAAAGCTTCTGTATAGCAAAGGAAATAATTAGCATAATGAAGAGGCAACCTACATGGGAGAAATTGTTTGCAAGCCATATATACAATAAGAGATTAATATCCAAAACATATAAGGAATTCAAGGATCTCAACAGCAAAATCAAATAACTTAATTAAAAAATGGGCGAAGGATCTGAAGAGACAGTTCTCAAAAAAAGACATATAAGTGGCCAATAGGTACATGAAAAAAAAAAAAAAGCTGAACATTACTAATCATCAGGGAAATGCAAATTAAAACCACAATAACCTCACACTTGTTAGAATGGCTATTATCAAAAAGACAAAACATAATAATGAGTGTTGGTGAGGGAGTGAAAAAATGGAAACCCTTGTACATTCTTGGTGGGAGTGTAAATTGTTATAGCTATTATAAAAACAGTATGGAGGTTCTTAAAACAATAAAAATAATTACCATATAACCCAGCAATCCCAATATTGTGTATACATTCAGACGAAGTAAAATCAGTATGTTGAAGAGATATCTGCATTCCTATGTTCACTGCAGCATTACTCACAATGGCCAAGATACGGAATCAATCTGTTTTCATAGACAGATGAATGGACAAAGAAAATACACAAACACAAATGCACACCCACACACACACCACACAGGAACATTTTTCCTCTTTATTTACTTATTTTATTTTATTTTTGAGACAGAGTCTCACTCTGTCCCCCAGGCTGGAGTTCAGTTGCAGGATCTCGGCTCACTGCAATCTCTGCCTCCCGGGTTCACGCCATTCTCCTGCCTCAGCCTCCC
>NW_012114799.1:551029-557944 GCF_000951035.1 Colobus angolensis palliatus
GAGATTGCAGTGAGCCGAGATCGCGCCACTGCACTCCAGCCTGGGTGACAGAGCTAGACTATGTCTCAAAAAAAAAAAGGAAATTCTGTCAATTGCAACAACATGTATGAACATAGAAAACATTATGTTAAAGGAAATAAGCTAGGGACAGAAAGACAAAATACAGCATCCTCTCACAGATACAATCTTAAGAAGTCAAACTCATAGAAACAGAGAGAAAAGTGATGATTGCCAGTGTCTTGAGTGTAAGGGAAAAGAGGAGACATTGGTGAAATGACATAAAGTTTCAGTTATGCAGAATGAATTAGTTTTGGAAATCCAACAGACCACACCTATCATTAATTATACTGTACTGTATACTTAACATTTACTCAGAGAGTATTCTTAAATGTTCTCACCACACACACACAAAAAGTAAACCTGTGAGGTGATGGATATGTTAATAAGCACAACTATGGTAATCAGTGAAGATGTATATTAAAGCATCACATTGTATGCTAAAAATATATACATTTTTGTCTTTTAATTATACTTCGACAAAGTTAAGGAAAAACTCTAAAAAGGAGAGAATCATTCTAAGTTGTTGCTTTGTTCTCTTAGTCATCTTCATCCTTTTAATGCCTAATACATATACTGAGTATCAGGTTCCCAATAATTATCTGTGGAGGAAATCATAGATATTAGGGACAAGTGGCCATTTGGAATCAATTTGGTTAGTGCCATATGTTATTCTAACAGTTTGTTGTTACTGTTGCTTTATATTGAAGGCAAATTTCAATTTTAAAAATTTGAGAGACATTTTCATTTTAAACCAATTGTGCCATCTAATGGACCTCTAAGACTCTCATTAGATCCTGGAAGCATGCTCTAATTTTATATTTAGTTTGCACAAATAACTGAATTAAGCATTTTTATATTTTTATTTTTATTTCTCTCATTTTTTGCATAATCTTGAATGTAACTTCTAGTCATCATACAATGTATAAATAAATATAAATGTGTGCATATGCATTAAGTATCTACACATGTGGGCGCGTGTGTGACAAAAAATTACAACTGTTATTTAATCCTAACAAGCATATAATTATAATATAATTGGCAAAGAATAACATACATATATATGACATGAAAAATATACATATATAAAATGAATAAGTTAATGAATCCTTATTTGTAATGTCTTTTCTAGATAAGACTAAGATAAACAACTTCTGCCTTATAAAGTTTACATGTTTAATGTTTATCTTAGGCAATAACATGGATCTTGTCAAGTCACGCAATTTAGAATAATGGTAGATGCAAATAGTTTGTTGTTGATTAATGTATCATTTTAATGAAGGATTGCTCTGATTTAGAAACTGGGTTCACTACAGGAGAGCAGACAATAGCTCTGCAAATGCTGAGATTAACATAATTTAAGATTTAAAAGATTATCTACCAAGCAAACTCAGATATACTAGTCCAGTTATTCTTGGGTGGATTTTTTTTCTTTTGGCATGCATGTTTCAATGAAAATTAACAATGATAAAAATGTAAAATTAATTAGTGCACTGGAAATTGTATCAAAGGGTGTAGACTGACTATATAATTTTACTGTTCTACTTTCCAAAATCCCTTAAAATGAAAAAAATCAAAAGAACAAAGTAGGATAGAGGAGAGAATGGGGGGCGGGGTGTGCACTACTGGTAAGATTGGCTACACACACACACTACACACACACACACACACACACACCACTTCCAAATGAACTTCAGAAAGATGAAGAGTGCCATCAAGCAACCAGAAATTTTGAGGAATCCCTGAAACACAAAGAGAAGATTAAAAGAACTACAAAGAAAAAAAATGGACATAAGAAACTGGTGCCCTAAACTTTTGTGTCCTCAGATCTTCTACCAAGGTTGGTTGTAGCAGTCCTCCAGGTTCACAGTCAATGATCGTAAGCAAGGGAGAGGCTACCTGGTCGTCCATCGGGGTGATTACTGGAACAGATGGGCCATGACTCTCTTATCCCTTCCCAGTTTATATTAAGCAGTGGTCATTTTAAAAGAGTTTGATTTAAACATTCAATTTTTAATTGAAAAAGGTAATTAAAAAACTCTACGGGTGGGTTGAATTGAGAAATGGATAGACTTACAAAGCAAACTAGTGAGCTCAAAAATGCATTTCTCCAGAATTTAAAAAATAAATGTTAACAGAGTTATGTGTAATGATCCAGGAATATTTCAAATTTATTTTCAATATGAAACCCAGAGCATATAAAGGGTGGCTAGTGGAGGTGAAGAAGGTAGAGCACAAGAAATGTGAAAGTATGTTATGGTCATTTTCTAAATGGATAATAATTCAAATTATCCTTCAAAAATTATAATATAAGCATACATATTAAATATATGTGGGCAACTATTAGGCGTATGATGGATAATGCTTAAAACAAAAAAGAAAAATAGGAAAAGACAATTCAGTAGAAGAAAATAAAATAAATGAAACCCAATTAGAAACCCTGCTAGAAAGAAGATGAAACAAACCCAGGTAGCAAGGTAGCATCCACTTACCTTTTCAGAACCATCTACTGGTCCCTCAACCAAGTCTCTGATCTGATGGCCATTGCTAAGTGGACTATAACCAACTTCTACAAATGCAAGCTCACCCTCACAGAATCTTACTTCAATGTCAGTTCCTTGCATGTCACTCACTCATGCTTCCAGTTCTCAACACTTTGCTTTTCACATATAAGTGCAGGAAGCAAAGAATCTATGTTCAGTGCCCACCTATGTCCAACCAAAATGTGTGTCTGTAGGGGTAGGTGGTGGGGCAGAATTAACCCCCTATCAGCCAGACTTTTGAGCGATGGGCAACAGATGTGTGTAGATAAATTCTCCCCTCTGTCTCCTTTGGGCACACTGTTCTGAGCCACAGCCATATGGTTTCTGGGGGACGTGATCCTGAAGGTCAAACATCTGTTTTACCTTGTAATGCTCAGCCCCATGACATGTTTTCTATTGGCTCTCCCTTCTTCCCTGCTTTGCTGCACTTGATCTCACTACTTCTCCCCAGGATCACACTCGAATGGAGCAGAAGCACACCAGCCTTAGGCACAGGCTCCACTTGCTGGGGATCTCAACCTAAGAAACACTAAGTATGTTTGTAGGGATAATAAACATAAGTTATATTTCCTTATAAATCGGAGGCTCTAGCATTAGGGAGAGAAAAGAAGAAAAAAAAAAAGAAAGAAGAGAAAACAAATGAACAACAATCCCAAATCTAGCTGTATGTTGTGTGAAAGTGAGCAATTTAAAAATTCGATAATATAAAGTATGGTAATAAAATGATGGTAAAAGTAAATTGGGCAAATTTTAACAAAAGGCAAGCATTGAACCAGCACTGTGAAACCCATTATAATATCAGAAGAAAAAGATGAATGAGACAAGCTAATAATATTTTACAATGGTAAAAGTAAAGTCATAAAACCCTATATATATAAGAAAACACAGCATCAACATGAATTTTTTGCCCTTGCCTATGTCCTGAATGGTATTGCCTAGATTTTCTTCTAGAGTTTTTATAGTTTTGGATTTTACATGTAAGTCTTTAATCCATCTTGAGCTAATTTTTGTATAAGGTGTAAGGAAGAGGTCCAGTTTCAATTTTCTGCATATGGCTAGACAGTTCTCCCAGCACCATTTATTAAATAGGGAATTCTTTCCCCATTACTTGTTTTTGTCAGATTTGTGGAAGATCAGATGGTTAAAGACATGTAACCTTATTTCTGAGTGCTCTATTCTGTTTCATTGGTCTATGTGTCTGTTTTTGTACCAGTACTATGCTGTTTTGGTTACTGTAGCCTTGTAGTATAGTTTGAAGTCAGGTAGTGTGATGCCCCCAGCTTTGTTCTTTTTGCTTAGGATTGTCTTAGTTATATGGGCTCTTTTTTGGTAACAACTGAAACAAAGGCAAAATTGACAAATGAGCTATAATTAAACGAAAGAGCCTCTCCAAAGCTAAAGAAACTATCATCAGTGTGAACAACCTACAGAATGGGAGAAAATTTTTGCAATCTCTTTATCTGACAAAGGCCTAATATCTGGAATCTACAAGGAACTTAAATTTACAAGGAAAAAACAACCCCATTAAAAAGTGGGCAAAGGACATGAACAGACACTTCTCAAAAGAAGACATTTACATGGCTAACAAACATGAAAAACAGCTCAACAGCATTGATCATTAGAGAAATGCAAATCAAAACCACAATGAGATACCATCTCGCATCAGTCAAAATAGTGATTAATAAAAAGTCAACAAATAACAGATGCTGGGGAGGCTATGGACAAATAGGAACGCTTTTACACCATTGGTGGGAATGTAAATTAGTTTAACCATTGTGGAAGACAGTGTGGTGTTTCCTCAAAGACCTAGAACCAGAAATACCATTTGGCCCAGCAATCTCATTACTGGGTATATACCCAATGAAATATAAAATGTTCTATTATAAAGATATATGCATGCATGTATTCATTCCAGCACTGTTCACAGTAGCAAAGACCTGGAATCAACCCAAATGCCCGTCAGTGATAGCCTGGATAAAGAAAATGTGGTACATATACATGATGGAATACTATGCAGCCATAAAAAGGATTGAGATCATGTCCTTTGCAGGGACATAGCTGAAGCTGGAAGCCATTATCTTCAGCAAACTAGCACAGGAACAGAAAATCAAACACTGCATGTTCTCAGTTATAAGTGAGAGCTGAACAATGTGAACACATAGACACAGGGAGGAGAGCAACACGGACTAGGGCCAGTTGATGGGGTGGGGGCAGTGTGCAGAGGGAGGGAGAGCATCAGGAAAAATAGTTGATGTGTGCTGGGATTAATACCTAGGTGATGGGATGGTAGGTGCAGCAAACCACCGTGGGACGTGTTTACTTATGTAACAAACCTGCACATTCTGCACTTGTATCCTGGAACTTAAAATACAATAAAAAACAAAACTTGAGTGTAATTTTTTTTAATGCAGCATCAAAATATACAAAATTAAGCTGACAGAAATACAAAGACAAATTTACTGACCCTTAAATGTTAGAGCTTTAAAGATACTTCATACAAAATTTATTTGACATTAGACTCAAACAGGAATAGCAAAATTCAAACCACTAAAAATTTGATTTGGTAACCATGGACACACACACACACACACACACACACAGAACTGTAATCTTAAAACAATAATACAGTTTTTCAAACATCCATGAAAGAATATTTTAAATTTTTGTGTATTAACTCAAAATTAAAATAAAAACAAATTATATGAAACTGAAAATTGAGTCCACATTCTGTAAACAAAATATGTAAAAAAAAATACAACAGAAAAGAATAGCCACGACAAAAAAAAAATTTTAACTGAAAATTTTAGTATTTTAAATAATCTTGTATTAGAAAGGAAATAAAAATTGATATAAAATATTGTTATGTAAAAGACATATTATCTACTCTGTCTTTTGGCTTCTTCAACATGATGTGCTCATTCTCACCTCAAACCCTTGGCACTTGCTGTGCCTACTGCCTACTCTGTAGAATATTTTTCCCAGCTGAGTACCTGCCTCAAATGATCTTTGGAAGGATTAAATGAATCAATTTACATAAAGCACTTATTAGAGGGCTTGACATACTTTTAATCCTATGTAAGTTCTATCTATAATCATTACCATCATCATTATTGCTATTATTTTTCCCAATTATAAACACTGTGCATTTTATTTAACTAGCATGCATTTTTTAATGTCTTTATTTTGAACTTAATGTAAGTTTACAAATTGCGAATGGCTTAGCTTTTGCATGAGGGATGATAAATATGCTATTTGTGTGTAGATTATTGCTTAAATTTTATTATGGATGTCACTATCATGCCTCCTCCTTCCTAAATTGATAGCCCTTTTCCCTTGCAAAGAATAACTGGAAACTGTCAGCTGCAAAAGCCATTTGGCTAATTTTGGCCAGACTGAAAAAAAAGTAAATGAGTCACTTTCATCTCTATCTATGAATTTTTAATAACGAAGAGTCGAAATATCAAAGTTTTCCCAGAAGATTCCCCAGAGGTCAGACACTTCTTAAACAAGTGCATCAATAGGAAGGGAATCTCTATCTTTACTCTTTGATTATTTTCCATGAGGTCAAATGATGATTTTTGACATTTCTCAATATTGTTTACTGTGGTAATTCACAGCTTTTAGCTGCAGTGTGGGCAGGGGAGAAGACAAACAATTTTAAGAGTCTTAAAATAGTCTCCAAGGGAACCAAAGAGACACTGGTTAATTGTTTAAAGGGAAGTTCGGCATTACAAGGATTTTTAAATCCACTGTGAGGTGCAGCAAGAAACACTGGCCCTCAGAGAGACAATGAAATGTATGACAGTACTAAGCCTGTTCTTGCAAGAGAGGTGAGCACCTTGTCCATAGGTTTCCCAGAAAATTTTCCAAGGTTAAAAATTTGAGGAGCATCTCTCTGAGCTCAGCGTCTTAGCATAAAATGAACATTCTTTAGATAGAAACACTGATAATCCAGGATAAAGGGAGAAGGGGAAAAATCATTCAAAAGAACACGTGATCAGATGAAACCTGCCAGAGTAATAAAAGATGTTGTGAATGAGTTCCCAAAGCATACGCTATTAAAGGCTTAAGATGTATAGACCATAAGGAAGTTGACATAATGTTCATTTAATTATTTCTATTCTTCTATCTATTAATTTGAGACAGAGTCTCACAGTGTTGCCCAGGTTGGAATGCAGTGGCACAGTCTCCGCTCACTGCAGCCTCCAAGTTCCAGGCTCAAGGGATCCTTCCATCTCATCATCCCGAGTGCTGGGACTACAGGTATATGCCACCACACCCAGCTAATTTTTGTGTATTTTGTAGAAACGGGGTT
>NW_012114799.1:567064-586502 GCF_000951035.1 Colobus angolensis palliatus
GGTTGCAGTGAGTCAAGATCATGCCACTGCACTCTAGCCTGGGCAACAGAGTGAAAAATAAGATGAAATAAAATAAAATAAAACAAAATAAAATAAAATAAGACAAAGAGTTGGAAATGTAAATGGTGTCTTCTGGTCTCCATGAAACAAAGGGACTTCTAACAGAGCAGTAGAAGCTGGGGGTTAACTAGGAGTGTGTTTTTTTGTCACTGTATGATTAAAAGCTAGCCTTGATTTCAATATAAAGTTGTAGAAGAAAGGTTGACAAATTAGGGTTTCCTATAGTGAGAAAGAAAGCTCTATGATATCAGCTACCTATTGTGGGGGAATGTTCTCACAGAGTCTGGGTTAGTTCTTGTGGCAGGTTGTGGACAATTCTGACCATACTGGGCAATATGGGAAACCTCCTAAGCCCTCCTGAGCAATCGCAGGTACAAGAGTGCCCCAGTACAAACACAGCAGAAATTTTAATCCTCAAAGCATTCTTAGTTCTTTGGTAATCTTTGCCCTTCTTATTTACTACTTTGTGAATAAACCAAAGAAAAAGCAGGCTTGTACCCAGTCCAAGTCAAACTTCTCACACAGACTCAAACTCAGACTAGACTGGAAGTTCTGGCCTAGCCCATCTTTTCCAAGCGATATTGGACCAACATAACTCCTTACGAGGGGTTGTCCTGAATAAACTTCAAAGCCTTGCCCAACTCCTAAATTCTATTACTCTTATTTACACCCAATATCTATTGATCTGTGAGGCTGCCATTCATAAAAGAGAAGCTCTTTGAAGTCATAAAGTGGATAATTTACCACATCCTTGGTTTCTTGCTGCTTTATTTTTTTGCTAGCACATGCACATTTACTAAAAACAAAGCAAAATACCAAAACAAACTCCGCTCCTTCTGTCCATTCCATAAAAAGATAATTTCACCTAGTAAAAAAGCAATTCACCATCTTAGCAATTCACTGAGCCTCTGGTTGCCTTATCATGTAAATGGGTTTAGTACATCTACCTTACCTGCTTTCACAGGGCTGCTGGAATAGTCAATTGAAATATTAAATTTTCACAAAACAAGAAACATAAATCTTTAGTCAAATATAAGACCAAAAAAATAATTCCTCCATCTCACCATTTAACTCCAGAATAATTTTGTCATCCACAATAAATGCAAGAAGAAAGCATTTTGCAGCCAAAACTCCACTATTTCTACCTCAGGCAGCAGAACAAGTGGGTTGGCACATAGAGTGGGTAAGGCATGTAGAGAATATGCATGCTGCTTGGGTGAGGTGGTATCTGGGCATATTTTCTTTTAGCTCATACCTAAGAGAGTTAAGAAAGGGCTGAGCAGGAAATAGCAGATGCAGCTGTAAAATATTTTCAGGTATCAGCTTTGGTAGAAAAAAATTAAAGATACAGAATTTTTTCTTTTATTTTGTTTTTCATGGGGATGAGGGAGTGGGGGAAATAGCAGATGCAGCTGTAAAATATTTTCAGGTATCAGCTTTGGTAGAAAAGAATTAAAGATACAGAATTTTTTCTTTTATTTTGTTTTTTCATGGGGATGAGGGAGTGGGGGAAATAGTTCTCCTCTTTTAGACTTAATTGAGGAAATGAACCTTGAAAGTGAAGGGAAGTATATTCCCAATTTGTCTTCATTTGTGAACGCATACTAGTTAATGCCATAGTGATAAAACAAAACTAATCTATTTTTGATAAGCTGTTTTCGACTATTTTATTGCAGGCCAAAGAACAGAGTCGTTGTAAATGTACACATGGCTCTAAGCCAGTATCTCCATGTTTGTTTCTTTCGTTTCTCCTCCTCTAATTCACTCACATCTTCTGTCTTAGAGTCCCACTCCTTTGCCTCCATTTTGGGCCATTTGGAGAGAGAGGATGTGTAGCATTGGACTTACATTGTCATTGCTCTAAGATATTCAGGACCTGTCAACCAGGTCCAGTGGCTCATGCCTCTGATCCCAGCACTTTTGGGGGTTAAAATTAGAGGATTGCTTGAGGCCAGGAGTTCAAGACAGACCTGGACAACACAGAAGATCCAATCTCTAGAAAAAAAAAACAAAAACATAGCAAGATGTGGGGGTGTGCACCTGTAATCCTAGCTACTTAGGGAGCTGAGGTAGGAGGATCACTTGAATCGAGGCTATGGTTGTGCCACTGCACTCCAGCCTGAGTGACAGAGCAAGACCTTGTCTCTTGAAAGAAGAAGAAAAAGAAAAAAAGGTGTTCAAAACCTATAATCAGGATGTGCCTTCAGTGACCCATGTTTACCAGATCCTACACATAATAGTACCTCAGTGACTCTGGGTCTATTCTTCTGCTCATGCTGTCCTCCACACAATATTATCCTTGACTCATACAAAAATTTTCTGCAAATTATAGACTATATGTCCCGCCTCACCCTCCAACACCCAGATGTTGTTTAAGGATCCATATGTATGCGATAAACATGCAGGGAAATTTAAGAGAGTCATGTGCAGATACAAGTTTACTCCAGGGTATGATGTTCAGGAAGAAAAAAACAACAAATATTTGACCTTTTACAATATATTATTTATTAAGCTAGGTAGTAGATATGCCTATTTATTGCATTCTTTATAATTTCTATTTTTTTGTTTTGTTTTCATTTTTACATCCTTTATAATTTATGTATGTTTTAAATGCTGCATGATTAATTAATTTTTAAGTACTTTAAGTCTAATATGACACATTTTTGGTATCATATCTTCAAAACTCTACATTTTTTATATGACAGGAAACTCCAAACAATAGCAAATATTTATGAGAGTAAAAATTTTAATGAAGTCAATTACAAAATTATGAGCAAATACTTCCTTACAGTGTCTTGGGTGCAAAAAACGCAGTCAGCAATTCATTTTAGAATTGGGTGGCAGACAAATGATGCCCGTTCTACCATTGTTGCAATGAGTCATCTTCAAACTACCCTTGGACAACTAGCAATAAATGAACGTGTTCAGATAGTTTGCTCATGAGATATTAATTTTAGTTTTGAGGTTTACTATGAAAACAAAATATTTTATATTTCAATTATAAAAATTATGGACTTGAGAGAATAGAATTTCAAGTATAAAGAACTCCTTCAAAGTGACCTGTTTAAGTGGTTCTTCGCCTGTTGTTTTCTTCCACCAAACACTTTCTCAAATAAACTGAAACACTTTCTCAAATAAACTGGAAATGAAAGCCACCTTTTCCAAGAATGACATGGTAAGTTTCAAAACAACAAAACATTTCCAGCAGTAGTCTTTGGAGTAAGTTTTATTTGTATTGCTTCTTGTGTTGGGTTGCATAGCTCTATAGCTTATGAAAAATAGATTAAAACCAGGACAAGCTTTATGTAAGTTCAAGAGAATGATGGAAAACACAATGTTTCAGGGGTCTAAAGTAGTCAAGACATTACTAGTTGGTGTCATCTTTCTTTAATAAGAGCTAGCTTCTTTGAAAGAAAACAGGTTGGATGAGAAATAAGAAATGGCAGCCAAGGTAGACCAATAGCACAGTTTATTTCAGGCACCATAAAATAACCAACAGCACTATTGTTAAAGCAGAGTGGGCAATTCAAAAAGAATGCTGAAATAAAATAATAATATTTGAGGAAAGAAATATAATAAAAGGTAAAATCCAAACCTATTATATTGTGAAAAGAAATTGTACATAGCAGGTATGATATGTATTGTCTTTGTTTTTTGAGTAGGAGTCTTGCTCTGTCGCCCAGGCTGGAGTGCAGTGGCGTGATCTCGGCTCACTGCAATCTCCATCTCCCAGGTTCAAGCAATTCTCCTGCCTCAGCCTCCCTAGTAGCTGGGATTACAGGCATGTGCCATCATGCCTGGCTAATTTTTGTATTTTTAGTAGAGACTGGGTTTCAGCATATTGGCCAGGCTGCTCTTGCACTCCTGACCTCATGACCCACCAGCCTCAGCCTCCCATAGTGGCGGGATTCTAGGTGTGAGCCGCTGTCCTGGGCTTATAATATGTATTTCTAAAGTAAAGATCAGACATGTGAATATCATAGACCGAAGGTTAAACTAAGCAGGTGAAAGTTAACTTTAGTTGTTCAGTTTAACTAAAGTTGCTACGAGAAACTGCAAAAAATGAATCCAACAGTGCACTTTTTTCTAATAATATTATTGAAGGGACAGTCTACATTGTAATTTGGTGAGTTTTGCAATGGGCTTATGTATGGAAATAATGAAAGAGCTAGATTAACAGACATATGCTTAAAAATTGCTGTTAGGAAGAGATAAATGTGAAGTTCACTAATGTCAACCATCTGACAGCTAAAAATTCTCCCTTACATGAAAGTAGACCTCCTCTCTAACTTCTTTTACATTGTTCTAGGACTCTAAGGAGCCACAAAGCATTTAATACTGAAATCAAAGATAATAATAATAATCATACTACATAAGGTAAAGCTTTCATGGGTTTCTGAAGATTAATTCAAGTCTTAGTATAATATCATATTTATCAATTGAGTGATCTCTATGAACCTAACATACTAACCGCTCTATTCTACTTGTAACTATGACAATAAATCATGTTTTTTATATTCAAATCTGAAGGCAAGAATTAGGCAAAGCACTGCCAATGATAATATGTTAACGTTCTTCCCCCAACCCAGGAAATTAATGCATTCATTAAACAACTACTTATTGGTATGTTCATTATTTGTAAGTCAATAAGCTAGTTGCAAACAGTTAACTAAACAAGAAATAGTTGTATCCTCAAAATGCTTATGTTCTAGGAAAAAAGATAATGTACTGTACTAGACTCTACAAATGGATATTGGGAAAACCTGATTTAACATGATGTGAGTTTCAGATAAAAAGTTGAAAAGAAAGGAATTTTCATCAAACAAACCTCACTTAGAATGCACAACAGGCCATGAAATATATTCTCATTGTTTTCTATATTAGTATGTATATTAAAAATTTGTATTGGAATTTTCTTATTAATGTTTAAAAACAGGGATAAAATTTACCATTTTAACGATTTAAAAATGTAAAATTCAGTGGTCTTTAGTAAAATCACAATGCTGTCTAATTATCACAATAATCTACTTGTAGAACATTTTCATCACCGTTGGAAGAAATTCCATCAATCAGTCACTACCAATTCCTCTCAGCTCCTGCCACTTGCAACCAATAATCTGCTTTATGTCTCCATGAATTTGTCTATTTATTCTGGACATTTCACATGAATGGAATCTTACAATATGGGACCTTTGTGTCTGGCATCTTTCAGTTAGCATAATGTTTTCAGAGTTCATGGATATTGTAGCATGTGACAGTACTGTGCTGCTTTTTATGGCTGAATAATATTCCATTCCATAAACATACCACATATTGTTTACCCATTCATCAGTTGATGGTTATTTGGATTATTTCCACCTTTTGGCTACTGTGAATAATGCTGCTCTAAACATGAGCTTTCTTGTGAATATCTATTCTCAATTGCCTGAACTTTATCTGGGAGTGGTATTACTGTGTCATATAATAACTTTATGTTTAGGTTTTGGAACTGCCTGATTGTTTTCCACAGTGGCTGCATCATTTTATACTCCCAATAATGATGGATTAGGGGTGCCGTTCTCTCACATGCCCACCAACACTTATTATTTTCCATTCTTTTTTTTTTTTTTTTTGAGATGGAGTCTCCCTCTGTCACCCAGACTGGAGTGCAGAGGTGAGATCTCAGCTCACTGCAACCTCCGCCTCCCAGGTTCAAGTGATTCTCCTGCCTCAGCCTCCTGAGTAGCTGGAATTACAGGTGCCTTCCACTATGTCCTGCTAATTTTTGTATTTCGAGTAGAGATGGGGTTTCGCCATGTTGGCCAGGCTGGTCTTGAACTCCTGACCTCAGGTGATCCGCCTGCCTCGGCATCCCAAAGTGCTAGGATTACAGGTGTGAGCCACTGAACCCAGCCTATTTTCCATTTTCATTAGCCATTCTAGTGGGTATGAAGTGGTATCTCATTGTGGTTTTGATTTGCATTTCTCTAACGACTAATGATGCTGAGCATCTTTTCAAGTGCTTGTTGTTCATTTGTATATCTTCTTTGGAGAAATGTTTATCCAGATTACTTGCTGATTTTTCAATTGTGTTGTTTATCTTATCAGTGTTGAGTTTTATGGCCCTCACATATTTTGGATATTAAACCCTTACGAGATATATTATTTACAAACATTATTTCTCATTTCATGTGTCATTTTTTTACTTCCTTGACAATATGTTTCAATATATAAAATGTTTAATTTTGATTAAGTTTAGTTTACCATTTTTTTCTTTTGTTGCTTGTGCTTTTGGAGTCATACTTAAGAAACCACTGCCTAATTCAAATGTAGGAAATTTGCACCTATGTTTTCTTTTCAGAGTTTTGTAGCTTTAGGTCTTACATTTAGGTGTTTGATCCACTATTAGTAGTTTTTCTATGTGATGAGAGATAGGGGCCCAAATTCATCATTTTTCTTGTCGGTATTAAATTGTCTCAGCATTGTTTTTTAAAAAGACTATTATTTCCTTATTGAGTGGTCTCAGCACTTTGGTTGAAATCAGTTGAACGTAAGTACTGGGATTTATTTCTGAACTCGAATTCTTTATTTAATTTTATTTTCTCAGCTTTTGAAAGTATAACTGACAAAAATTGTATCTATATGTATACACGGTGTAGAACATGATATTCTGACATATGTACATATTGTAAGACAGTTAAATCAAGCTAACATCTTCATTACCTCACCTGCTTATCATTTTTTTTGGTGATGAGAACATTTAAGATCTACTCTCTTAGCAATTTTCAAGTATACAATACATAATTCCTAACTATAGTCACTGTGTTGTATGCTAGATCTCTAGAGCTTATTCATCCTAACTGAAACTTTACGTTATTGCTATAAATTGTCTTTATATATTGTGTGTCTGTTAACATAGATTCATAATTATTATTCTTGCTATTGTCTTTGAAATCAGATAGCAAAATGGAGGAGTTAAAACAATAAATGCACTTATAATGACTTTTATACAATACTTTTATAATGCCTATTTATTTACTATTACCCATGTTCTTAATTTCTTTGTGTGGATTCAAGTAGCTGTCTAGTGTCCATTAGTTTCGGTCTGAAGTACTCCCTTTAGCATTTCTTTTAGGACAAGTCTATTTAGTGAAAACTGTTTTTATTTGTTATGGAATGCCTTATTTTCTTGGTTGATAGTTGTTATTTTTTTCAGTACCCTGAGTGTGTACTTTTCAGCTTCAGAATTTCTACTTCATTCATTTGTAAATTTTCTTTCTCTTTATTGATACTCTCAATTTGGTGATACATTGTTCTCATTATTTTCTTTAGTTCCTTGGGCAAGACTTTCTTTAGTTCATTTAACATACTTAAAATAGCTGATTTAAAGGATTTGTCTGCTAAGACCAATGTCTCGATTTAATCAGGGGCAGTTTATATGAATGGCTTCTTTTTTCTGTGCATGGAATATACCTTCTTGTTTGTTTGCATGGCTAATACCTGTTGTGTTTGTTGTTGAAAACTGGACATTCTGAGAATTATAAGGTAGCAAGTGTGAATTCAGGTTCTTTCCCTTCTCCAGAGTTTCATGTTCTGCTTGTTATGGTAATTGTTTGTTTAGCGACTTCTCTAAACTCTTATCATAAAGTCTGTATTCTTTGTTATGTGTGGTCAGTAACATCTCTTTTCTGTGAGGTTAGTAGTCAGCTAGTAATTGGACAGAGATTTCTATACATGCCTGGAACCAAAAACATCTCCCAGAATTTGGAGATGGGCTTGTTGTGTGCGTTAAACACTAGTGAGGCAGTGTACCATCCCTGCCTTAGCATTCATTTCTTGCTGGCACAGAGACTGAAGGTTAGTCAGTGGGGAGAGATTAATGCATTTTTAGTTTTTTCCTGAGGATTTGCACTGCCCTGTACCTATGTGTGGCCCTCTGGATTCCCAGAATATGTGAGAAATTCTCAAAGCCTTTATTCCCCAAAACATTTCAGTCTCCAGCCTTTCATCCTAAGCTTTTAATTAATCTTTTCTTTTTCCCCCAACTTTTATTCATTCCTCCAGGAAACAGTGACTATTATATTTGCCTGTGAACATTTTTGACAAACACCCTTTGGGTAGCCACCTCAGCACTGAGAGAGTTCCAAGTTATGAGACATTAAGGTAAGCACTTTTAGCTTGACTTTAAGCAGGTCTTTCAGGGAGCTACTAGGTGGGCTAAAACAATTATTTGTGAGTGAGATCTCTTTTGCTCCCTCCAGCACTGATTACTTGTACTAGAAATACAGTACATTTTCATCACTGCCATTTCTTTTTTTTTTGAGGCGCAGTCTCGCTCTGCCGCCCGGGCTGGAGTGCAGTGGCCAGATAAAAATATGGAACGCTTCATGAATTTGCGTGTCATCCTTGCCATCACTGCCATTTCTAAGATGAAGAGTATGGGATAGAACCAGGGTAAGTGTAAACAACACAAAACTCATTGTTCTTACCAAGATTCAGTTGGTATTTCTTCAATAAATGGTCTGCCAATTTCTCCAGCATTTTAGTTAGTTTTCAGAATTCTAGAAAAGTCAAATTAGACAAGTTTTTTTGTTGTTGTTTGGCTAGCTTTTGTATTGTTTTTATGAGGAGATGAATTTTCAAGTTCCTTACTCTGCCTTTTTTGCACTGGTGGAAATTTCTTTTGAAATAATTCTTTCTATGGACTTATGGAATCCTAATGTGGTGGTTAAAAAAATTAGTATAACCTGATAGCTGAGGCAATCTTCATTTATTTTCAGTTATCTTATAACTGGCATTTTATTTTCACTATTCCTGGCTCATTTTCTCCCTAGCCTATTCCAAAAAAGATTTGAGGTAACTTACATATGTTCAAATGTCACTTTAAAAAACTCTATAAAGATGTTAGAAAACCGAACTATGAGAACTAAATTGTCAGTTAAAACTAGGAAGAAGAGTGCAGAAATGCACAATGTTATGTTTTCTTCACACATGCCATCATGACTATTTGGAATATAGTGAGTGTATCAGATCGGCTGGAATGAAAGATTCAGATATGGAGTACTTTTGATATGAATGAGGGTAACATTATTTTCTGATATGGAAGAAACACAAATTACAATTTAGAAAAGGAATGGCTTATATCAAATTTCTGTAGTCTGAGTTTAAAATAATTTTCAACATCTTGCCTCACTCCTCATAACTATATTGTTACAAAGGCACCAAATATTGTCTCCATTGCATAGATAAAGACAAGAAATGAAAGGCTATAAAGTAGATCATTTTGGTGGTAAAACAGAAACTGGAGCTGGCTCACTATAGTCTGATTGACTGTCTTTTCTCAAGCTTGGTAAGAAAATAAGCAATTAAGAGTGGCGTGTGTAATAGTAATATAAATGGGCATAGCACACTATCTAGCGTACACTAAGTGCTCAATAATGTAACTCCTTATTATCTTTGCTGCCCAACTCCATCATTATTATTATTTATATCATAATAAAAGTAATGAGTTATTAAATGAATTTTAAATATATTTTAAAGGAAAATTATACACTATTGTATCAATGCTCTATAAATTTCATTTTTCATTCATACAATTCATATTCATTATGTATTAAAAAAATTGTTATTTTAACCATCCATCTACCAAACCACCCATCACTTGTTTAAAAATATTTTAAAAACATATTTTTACTAAGTATTTGGGATTAAACTATGGGAAAACATAGCCCTCTGCATGTAATTTACTTAACAGATGACTGGGCAAACAGAAGAATACTTATAACATCAGTAAATGACAAATGTTAAAATAGGGACAAACATAATGAATTATACATGTAAATTTAAAGAAATTATGCAAGTAAATTTGGAGAACACAAAATCTTTCTTTCGAGAGTAGAGGAGAAATCGTCTACGTCTTTTGTAAAAAGAGCTAAGATCAAAACATGCTGCTAAAGTGAAGTAAGGAGAACACGTATATGAAGAAGAGGAGATACATGTAGAAAGTCCACTGTTACATAAAATGAAAAGGTATTTGATGTAATTTGGTATAACAAGACGTTGAGAGTGATAATGAGAGCTATTTGGCATGAGGTGGCAAAGTGGGCAGACCCCAGATCATAATGGTTCTTTTATGCTACCCTGCTTAGCTTGGACTTTATCATGAGCCAAATAAAAAACAACTGGTGATTTTAAGCAGGAAATTAGCTTATGTCTACATTTTAGAAATATCACTCTGGCTACTGAATAAGCAAGTGTTTTGAAAGAAGCAATTTTGAACAGTTACACCAATTAGAAGGCCAGTGCAAGCTAAGTTATAGATTAACAATGACTTGACCTAAGATAGTGTCAATGGCAGATAGTGATAAATTCAAGATATATTGAGAAGGAATACTAGATAAGACTTACTGATTTGTTAGATTGGAAAAAATACCGATAATTTGATTTGACCACTGGTAGGCATGCTGGAGCTACTCAGTTGAGAAACATTGAAATAAGGGAAAAGAAGCTGATGATGGCAAGAGGGTCACACATGTTGGGAGCATACAAATGTACATATACAATATGCTGTTCACCATGGCACTGTACCCAACATTATGGACAATCCAAAAGCATAAAACATGCTTCTAGTCCTCAATGACTTTACAATGTGGTCAAGGAAATAAAACATTTAATGTAAAAGTCATCACAAAATATGAGAAATCATTGGAGAGTAAGACTAAGTTATGAACACAGAAGCTATTATGATTTTCAGGGCATAGAGCAACCTGTGGGAACAGTAGGTGAGAGAATAATTCATGACAAATGGAGGACTGAGGGATAGAGAGATATAAGTCACATTTAGATAAGCAGGTGAAAAGTAGTTTCAAAAGAAAGACATTTTCTGGGGGCTGGTGTAGGTGAGAATCAGCAAGAAGTAATCTAGCCGCTCTTTTAGTTAATAATATCTATGTTATGTATCACTTTCGGGTTTTTTAATTTTAGAAACTGTCCTTATTAAGAATAGTATTTATTATTAAATTCTTGTCTTGAGAGTACAACTGAGCATTTCTTTTCATATCAAGGTGCTTTTTATTTTACATTTTAAAATGCTTGTGTAATTCACATTGTCTCTTTTTATTCTACGGCATTTAGACTCATAAAACAAGAAGGGAGTAAACATATTAAAATTTTACTGTTTAAAACAGTGAAAAAGCAATGGTCAAAATATAATTGGAAATAATTCTCACTCATGAAAATATAACCAGAGAAAAATATTTTCTGAGATTGAGACACATTAAAATTAGATTGAATATATTGTTGTTTTTTTAATCACAATATAATAGTGATTGAAATATTCAAAATTTAATTAACATTTAGTACTGCTGGCAAAGAGCAATGACATTATAAATAGACTTAAAAGGATAAAGTGTAAAATACATTTGTAGAAATTAGATAACTGATTGGAAGAATACAGAGTATGATGAAACATTTATTTGATTTACTCGACATTTATTCTCAGCATGAGTTGTCTATTTATTCAGTGTATTTCTAATTTATAAAGTTTCCAATGTATTCTGTGGATCAAGTATTATCTTAATTGTTTAATGGAACTGTATACAAATGTTACTTCTGTTAAAATCATTAATTCTCAATTGCTTTCTATAATAAATGATAAAAATATAGAAGTGACACTACTTCAATTCTGGTACCTGAACATGAACTGAATTGAATGAGAGTAAGGTCCACGGTTAATATGTACCAGATGAAGCTTATAAAACAAAAAATCAAACTACAAAATATAGTCACACGTTTAAATCTGCAATTATGTTAAGGAAATGGCAATTCTAATTTAAATAATCACAGACAACAGAAAATATAAAACTAAAATAATTAAAATTGATATATAGTAACTTCCTTCAAAGAATGAAATCAAAAATAATAATATTAATAAATTCTTTAACAAATATAATGTCACTGTACATTTAAGTTAATTATATTTGGTTGTGTCCTTCACTCCATAATATTTTTGGACAATTGAATGTTTTGGTTTCATCCTTTACAAGGTATTTTCCAGATGTCCTGTATATTAAAGTAAGCTGCTACTGCCAAGCATTACCTATTCAAAGTACAAACTAAGGTGAATTATCTGGTTGGAAATTACAAACAGTTACCACCCACTCTTATTTGGGACAACGTCACAGAGTCAAGCTAGGACTAATTGGATGTAACATACCTAAAGACTCTCTTGAGAAAAATTTCTATTTTATTTCCTTACCCAAGCAGAGAATCGCACTGTGCTTCTTATTAAAAATACCCAGGGGTTGTGAAGGCTAATAATCTGTTTAAGCTTCAAAGTCTGCAAGAATTCAAATGGTGTGGTTTTCAGTGGAGATCTTTGTTTCACTAAACAAGAATTATTTCTTTTGTAATCAGAATTAACTTTGTCCTTGTCATTGCTACATTGTCATTGTCATTGCTGACATGATCATTGCTCTAAAACAATACAATTTGTTGAAATGATAGTTTTACAGATGGAAATAATTTTAAGTTGCTTACATTAATTAATTGCTAGAATCTTAAGTTACCTCCTTATCTCACCAAAATGTTTATTATCATTGCTTTTACACGAAAACAGCTGGTCAATTCAAAATTACCAATAGTTTGAATCTATTGGACGTTAAGCAACACACACACACACACACACACACACACACACACACTGCCTTTCGGCACACTCAAAATGGCTGTCTTATGCAAACACAAGTTTGAGAAAATTACTCATCAGATTAGTAAAAGGAATTAAACAAAGCCCCTATAAACTAATAAAACTGATAAATCAAAATTACCGCCTCTATAGAGCAAGATGGCCAAATAGAACCCTCCAGTGATCGATCCCACAACAGGAACACCAAATTGAACCACTATCCACACAGGAAAGCACCTTCATAAGAACCAAAAATTGGATGAGTGATTACAATATCTGGTTTTAACATAATATCAAGAAAAGAAGCACTGAAGAGGGTAGGAAAGACAGTCTTGAATTACTGATACCATCCCCTGGTCTTGACCACATGGCACAGAAAGAAAATCTGTGTACTTGAGAGAGGGTGAGTGCAGTGATTGTGGGACTTTGCCTTGGAACTCAGTGCATCCTGATCCCAGTGGAAAGTAACACAGGGCGGAAGTTGGCTGGGTAGGAGTAGAAAGTTTATTCAAAGAGATAATAACACAGAACTTTCCAAAGTTAGAGAAAGACATCAATATTCAAGTACAAGAAAGTTGTAGAACGCTAAGGAGATTTAACCCAAATAAGATCACCTCAAGATATTTAATAAGTAAACTCTCAGAAGTCAAAAATAAAGAAAGACTCTTAGAAGTAGCAGGAGAAAAATTAACATACAAAGGCATTCCAATATATCTGGCAGCAGACTATGTACAATATAACAATATATTAGTCCAGGAGAGAATGGCATGCCATATTTAAAGTGCTGAAAGAAAACAAAAATCCTTTTATCCTAGAGTGTTCCTCAGGAAACTGAAAATAGAACTACCATATAATCCAGCAATCCCATTGCTTGGTATGTACCCAAAAGAAAAGACATCAGTGTATTGAAGAGATATCTGCACTCTATATTTATTGCAGCACTATTCACAATAGCCAAGATTTGTGATCTACCGAAGTATCCATCAACAGATGAATGAATAAAGAAAATCTGGTACAGTACACAATGGAGTACTATTCATCCATGAAAAAGAATGAGATCCTGTCATTTGCAACAACATGGATGGAACTGGAGGACATTGGGTTGAGTGAAATAAGCCAGAAATAGAAAGGCAAACTGCATGCTGTCACTTATTTTGGGATCTAAAAATTAAAACAATTGAATCTAAGGAGATAGAGAATAGAATGATGGTTATCAGACATTGGGAAGGGTAGTGGTAGTGAGGGGTGCAGGCGAAATTGAGAATGGTTAGTGAGTACCTAAATACAATTAGATAGAATGAATAAGATCTAATATTTGATAAGATCAACCTGATAACAGGTTGATATGGTTCGGATCTGTGTTCTCCTCAAAATCTTATGTTGAAATGTAACCCCCAATGCTGGAGGTGGGGCATGAGGTGGGAGGTGATTGAATCATGGGGGCAGTTTCTAATGGTTTAGCACCATCCTTCTAGTGCTGTTCTCATGACAGAGCTCTTGTAAGATCTGGTCTTTTAAAAGTGTGTGGCACCTCTTCCTTCTCTATCTGTTTCTCCTTCTCTGACCATGTAAGAAAATTGATTGCCTCTGCTCTTCACCTGCTAAAATATATAATTGACCGCAAGACAGCGCCTTGTATAAATAGTGAAGAGAAGGATCTTTGATATATTATAGAGAGACTCAAGGTTTCAAATGAAAGCCAATTTTTAAATGTTTTCTCCATAATTTTTAAAATCAAGAAGTTGCTAATCAAAAGATAATTTCAATCGGATATTCTTTAGCTTTTTTCCTTCATTATGTTTGACTTGCTAGTGAGTACTGATGTAATCAGAAGACCTGCAATGAGGAGAGAGAATTTAAAAATCTAGAATGCAGTTAATTTACCAACTGACTGGTCAATTCCTGAATAATGAAGAGTTTACTCTGTAATCTGTGGTCGTTATGTACGGTAAGCATTAGTCACTGAAAGTTATGAAACTTTGTGTGCTTCCATTGAAGAAGGCTTTTTAAATTCATAACTACACAAACTGTTGACATTTGTATGCCTACATTTTGTGATGAGGGTACTTAAAAATAACAACTTAGCAAAACCATGAGGTCTCACTCTAATTCTGAGATCTTAAGATGTTCACTTAAGGCCAATCAACTTATTTTTCAAGCAAGTCT
Source organism: Colobus angolensis palliatus (assembly GCF_000951035.1). Classification (NCBI taxonomy): domain Eukaryota; kingdom Metazoa; phylum Chordata; class Mammalia; order Primates; family Cercopithecidae; genus Colobus; species Colobus angolensis. The sequence continues at coordinate 581,955 of NW_012114799.1, forward strand.
GACCTTTTCAAGATTGATTTTGATGAATTAGGTGATGATGCATCATTTCTAATATTCAAGATTGGCTACATCAGTCATGGCACATTACATTATATTTTAAAGAGAAAAACATTGATACCATAAATTTTTCTCTATTAGCACATGAAGTATCAGTTAGGGACTCTAAAAAAATAGTTTGGCTCTTGCAATTCCTTAAACGAATTGTTTTAGTTGGCTATAAAGGCTTATATATATTCCAGCACCATTGGGCCAGGGAAAATGTACTATGTCTCTGGGCTACAGATTTTGATCTTGGTCAGATAACACTCTTCAGCCGGCTAATTTTGCATATGCCATTGCTGAGATACACTATTAAAATGATGAAAGTATTTAACATTCAAAATATCATGAAGTCCAAGGGTTTCTCATGACACATTAGACAGAGTCCTTGATTATCAGCTGCAACTTCAAAATGATGTACAAGTATACACTATGAGGTAGGAAGAGGAATACTGCTACCAGTAAGGAAATATTAACATAGGGCAGATACTATACAATAGATTATAGCATGAATTGAAACTGACGGATCAAGATGCTTTGAGGAGAGCGCTAGTTCTATTTGTGACCCTCTGCTCTTTGATTACCTCATTTGTCCTCTCTATCTCTTGCCTTCCTGATCTACAGCAGAAGAGACTGAAATTAAGAACTATTCCAGCTCTAACACTCCATTCATCAACAGCCAAGAGTAAAATGTGTTCAAAATATTAGGCCAAGTGTGGTGGCTCACGCCTGTGATCCCAGCATTTTGAGAGGCTGAGGTGGGTGGAGCACTTGAGGCCAGAAGTTTGAGATCAGCCTTGCCAACATGGCAAAACGCTGTCTTTACTGAAAATACAAAAAATAGCCAGCAGTGGCGGTGGGTGCCTGAAATCCCAGCTACTAGGGAGGCTGTGGCATGAAAATCACTTGAACCCGTGAGGCAGAGGTTGCAGTGAGCCAAGATCACACCACTGCACTCCAGCCTGGGCGACACAGCAAGACCCTGTCAAAAAAAAAAAAAAAATTACAATAGCAATTACACTAGATATTTATGAGGACCAACTTTATGGTAGATAAAATGTTAGCATTTTACTCATATTGCATAATTTAAAAAGTACAGCAATCTTTTGAAATTGGCTTTGTTTTATCCATTTTACAGATTGGGAATCTGAGAATCACTTAGCAGGTAGGTGTCAAAGCTTGAATTCAAACCTAAATTGTATTGATTTCCTATGTTCTTTCCAATAAAACACAGGTTACTGATTGCAGAAAAAAAAAAAAAGAAAAGAAAGAAAAGAAAAGAATAAAAAGAAAAAATAAGATAGAAAAAGAGTTTAATTTGAGAAAAGGAAGCAGAAGCATCTTAATGACATCTCTACAGCTGGAAAACCAACAACCAACAGAATGGCCTATTGACAGAGGACCAGTAGGCTCATGGCACTCTTGTTGTGTTACAAAGGGCACCACCTGTTTCTATAATATGCTTTCTTAAAACACACCGTTACTCAAAGTCATACCAAATTCTCATGCGAAAATGATGAAGGATCAGGTCAGCAAGAGATTTCCAGGTATCTGGACACTGTAGATTTATAAACCTTATTAAAATTCTTGAGACAGCAAGGGTGTGACCTAGAAAGATATACTGTGTGGAACAAACAGTGAATGGGCTCCACTGTGATACAAACAGGAGGAATAAAGAAACACCACAAAAAGTGCTGTTACTGTGAAAAATGTACATAGAATACAGATTCAATGCACAAGAGCTGAGATGCTTAAGTTGGTATCCTGATTTGGGTCATAAAAAAAAATCACTAAGCTGGAGATCTCTGCTTTATCTTACCTCATAAACAATATCTCATAGTTAAGAAGAATGACAAAGAACCTTCCTCTCCTGGGTTAATGCCAGGCTAACCACAAAGTAAGAAGCCAATGATTATTTGTTTCATATGCTACAAGTAGTAGATACTGGAAATCATATCAGTGTGAGCAGGATTCGTAACCCTTGAAATCTAGTTAATGAAAAAAATGTTGCATCATCGTGTAACTTAATTCCATTTGCCAGATATATTAGTTCATTCTGGTGCTGCTATAAAGACATACCTGAGACTGGGTAATTTATAAAGAATAGAGGTTTGATTGGCTCATGGTTCCGTAGGATGTACAGGAAGCATGGCTGGGGAGAGCTCAGGAATTTTTTTTTTTTTTTTAAGCTAGGCTCTATCACCCAGGCTGGAGGGCAGTGGCCCAGTCTCGGCTCACTGCAACCTCTGCTTCCCAGGTTCAAGCAATTGTCCTGCCTCAGCCTCCCGAGTAGCTGAGATTACAGGCACCCACCACAATGCCTGGTTAATTTTTGTATTTTTAGTAGAGACAGTGCTTCATCATGTTGGCCAGGCTGGTCTCGAACTTGTGACCTCAAGTCATCGGCCTGCCTCAGCCTCCCAATGTGCTGGGATTACAGGTGTGAACCACTGCACCCAGCAGTCTCAGGAAACTTTCAATCATGGCAGAAGGTGACAGGAGAGCAAGTTCATCTTACATGGCCCACACAGGAGGAAGAGAGCGAGGTGGAGGGGTGCCTCACACTTTTAAACAACCGAATCTCACAGCACACACTCACTGTTATGAGAGCAACACTGAGGGGCAAATCCACCCCCAAGATCCAGTCACCTCCCACCAGGCCCCACCTCCAATGCTGGGGATTACAATTTGACCTGAGATTTGGGCAGGGACACAGGCTGAAACCGTATTACCAAGTGATCACAGAAAACTAAAAAAGAGTAGGAATATTTACTGTAGCTGTGGTCATCTGCAGGTAAAGTCCTTCTTTCCCTTTGGTTTGTGCTTCAAATTGTGACTAAGTTTATTTTTTAAAATTAGTCAACTATAATTTAGTTCACTAGATTAGAAATAAAATTGGAATTCAAACTTTTGGAAATATTTATCTTTTTCTAGAAAAAGATACATAGGAGTGTGTGACTAACCCTGCTAACTCTGAGGAGGGTTAAATAAATAGGATATAAAGAAGGACTTTACCCACAGATGACCATGTCTACACTAAGTATTTCTACTCTTTTTTGGTTTTCTGTGATCACCTGGTGATATGGTTTGGGCCTGTGTCCCTGCCCAAATCTCATGTCAAATTGTAATCCCCCAGACATCATCTATATCTACATTTACACAGTCTTTGAACAGTTCACTGGATGGCTTAATCAGGTAAAGGTTTATAAGCATCATGTTGTTGAGTACCTGGAGTTGGTGTTGTTATTAAAGCATTACTTCCAAAAGGGCCCAATGGAGTCTTGCTGATGGGTGTATACATTTCTGTGTGGGTAGAGTGTGGCACAATTAATTATTGTGCCCAAAAATGTGCAGTCTTTAGAACCCCAAACTACCAAATAACCTAGAAAGAATTTTTTTTTTAAATGATGGCTTAAAAATCACTCGAGCTTCTAAATGATTAACACAAAATAATTTTTTGAATGCACCTGACCTACAAGAACACCACCACTGACTAAGGAAGAAAAATGTGCACATATAATTTTCCAGGTCAAAAGCAAACCACTGGGAAGGTCTTGCCCTCTGGTATAAGAAATCATGTCATGCTCCCCCTTTCCTTGGGGTCAGAATGTCTACAAACTCAGAAACACGGCTGTTTCTTTTATATGTTCCCTCAGAAGACTAAAATTTGCAGTAACAAATCATTTGGATTTATTGTTATTCAAAAGATCACACTAATGCTTGAAAATTAATTTATCTGAAGTGAAATATAATAATTTATCGGTTCAAAATTTTTCAATAGACTTGTATCACCTATAAGAGAAATGTAAGATACTTAGCAGGACATATCATTCTCTTTAATATCTGGTCCTTTACTTTCTGTCCATCATTTCCCATTTCTCCCCTGTCTCAAAACTCACCCTCCAGCAAAACCAAGAAATGTCAAGTTTCCTACACTCAGTGTTTCTCTCATGCTTTGTGCTGCTGTGCGTTCTGCTCCATAAGGCTGGAATACCACTGTCCCTCTCCATCCATGTGCCCTGGAAGCATCTTCTGGCCTTCTCTGTCTCCTCGTGAATTCTTGCTTCCTTCCATACTTCCAGTGACCCTCCTGTTTGCCTCAAATGTAACATTTTCACCGTACATTTTTCATGGGTTTGTTTGATTAAGGACTTCAGTGATCTAAGTCCCAGAAATCTGAGCATTAGGATAGCATAGAGGTTAAAAGGAAGGGCTCTGATGAAAGACATATGGATTCAAGTTCCCAATAAAATCCTTTCTAGCTGGGTGACTCTGAGCAAGTTATTCTACCTCTCTGGGCTTCAGCTTCCTTACTTGTATAGCAAGAGTAACCACTGTCCCTCCATTACAGGGTTGTGATCGTTAAATGCAGTAACTTATGTGACATTTAAGGAGACTCATCAATACATAGTAAAAGTGGTTAGTAAATGTTTGCTTTTATTAATATTTTAAATACTATCTAAATCCCTGGCTCACAGAAGAAGATTAATAAATATTTGCTGAGGCCAG
>NW_012114799.1:587587-601124 GCF_000951035.1 Colobus angolensis palliatus
AAAAAAAAAAAAAAAAGGGAAACAAAGACAATGGCTCCCATTACTTCTCTCCCTCAGAAAAAAAAAAAGTCACCTGGTCTTCCTCTGGCACTAGCTTGATCCTGAGGCCTGAAAAAGTGAGGGATGAGCCATGATTCATATCTTGCAGACTTGGGGGAACTCACAGATAAATTTCTTTTCTATAGTTTAATTCGATTCTATTGCTGAAATTTGGGAGTTTCTTTCATTCTCCCAAAAGAAACTTAAAAGTAAACTTTTTGCTCTAATATTTAATTGGCATATCCATATAGAAAACAGGTTAATGAGCATAAAGTACTTTGATAAAAAGAGTGCAGTAAAACAAACAAACAAATATAAACCTGTAGGGCTCACATGCAGCATTAACTGAGGAGCACTTGCAAAGCAGAAAGTAGATCGAGACCATCCTGGCGAACACAGTGAAACCCCGTCTCTATTAAAAATACAAAAAAATTAGCCGGGCGAGATGGCGGCGCCTGTAGTCCCAGCTACTTGGGGGGTGCTGGGGCAGGAGAATGGCGTGAACCCGGGAGAGGGAGCTTGCAGTGAGCGGAGATCGCGCCACTGCACTCCAGCCTGGGCGACAGAGCAAGGCTCGGTCTCAAAAAAAAAAAAAAAAAAAGAAAAAAAGAAAAAAAGCAGAAAGTAGTTAGTCTGTTTAGGTGCTAGGGTGAAAATAAGAGCAAGCATCTCGCTCCTTATCCTTAGGTTTCCTTTGGTAACCCTTTACAATTGTGTGATAATCAAAAGCCACTTATAAAGTTTTTTAAGTTTTTAAAAGGAGACTGTAATAATTTGACTGAAAATTCTTGCTCTTATAATAACAAAATAATAACATAAGAATAATTCTTACTACCCTAAGAACAAATCTCATCATTTCTAACCAAAGAGCATTTTAGGGCTTAATTACTGACATGATTTGGTTTTGACCCCACCCAAAATCTCATCTTGAATTATAATCCCCTAATCCCCACATGTCAAGGACAGGGTGGAGGTAATTGGATCATGGGGCAGTTTTGTCCATGTTGTTCTCGTGATAGTGAGTAAGTCTCACGAGATCTGATGATTTTATGAGCGTCTGGCCTTTCCCCTGTTTGCACTTAGTCCGTCCTGGCGCCCTGTGAGGGAGGTGCCTGCTTCTCCTTTGGCTTCGCCATGATTGTAAATTTCCAGAGGCCTCCGAGCCATGGAGAACTGTGAGTCAATTAAACTCTCTCCTTTATAAATTACCCAGTCTCGGGTATTTCTTTATAGCAGTGTGAGAATGGACTAATATAATTATACATGTCTTTTATAAAGGGACTCACTGATCTCTCCCTTTTATGTAGGAAAACTAAGAAAACATTATCATCCATACATAGGAAGCATTGCACACAAATGTATCAGAGGAAAAAAGAACATTTGAATAAATGAGTAATCATAGTAATAGTTAATTTTATTAGATGCTAATCAGATACCTGCTATACTCTAATCATTTTTTGTATATAAATGATATAAATCCCATGACAACCTTATAAAGTAGTTTCAGCATTTTACAGGTGAGGAAAATGAGATACTGAATGGTTTAGAGAATTCCTACCAATTTATATTTCGGGTATAAATGTAAAGGATGTGAGGAATGAAGTGGGTTATAAAAGCAGTATCTACGATAATTATAATCAAATAGTAGTTGGCTGAGAAAGTGAAATGTAAGAATTGTTTTATTTCATTCACTTCACAAGCAGTTTTTAGGAATTTGTTGTGTGTCAAATATAAGAATGGTTCTGAAAATACAAATATAAACAAACTTGAAGTTCCTCCTTCAAGATACATTGGAGTTATGGTTAGCTATTATATAATTAGCGGACAATAAATATAATGTTGTAAAAATATGATATTGTGGAAACAATTATTTAACAGTTTGTGTTATAAAAATGGGCTTCTACAAATTTGCCTAGATACCCTGAGACAGCCCGCTGTTCTACCCGATGGGGGTACGGATGGAAATGGATGGGGAGCTAGGAAGGGAAAGAGTAATGTTTAAAATCAAGATTAAAAGTTAAGTAGGAGTTTTCCAGGCAGAAAGAGAAGGCATAGAGTATAGGTATAAAAAGAGTATAATATGTCAGGGGATGGTCAGTCTTAGGGTTGAGAAGCACTTCTAACTGTAGCACAGCATGGAAGGTGTTATCGGCTAAGTGCCAACTGGCATGACTGGCAGGGTAGCTTGTGTTTAGATTGAGAAAGGCCATATGTGGTATGATTACATGAACTTATCACAGAGAGTGCCTGACCCCACTTAAGTTTTAGCAAGATAACTCTGTAGGCAGTGAGAAAATGTAATGGGAATGGTTAGAATCTAAAGTCAGGGAGACCAGCTCTGGTGTTTGAAAATGGACAGCCTGAAAGAATTAAAGCAGTGGCAGTGAAAAAGGAAGGGGAAATCAAAAGTTCAGAGACTTAGTAGGGATTGAATTGTCATGACGGGAGTTCAGTTGGATATCGTAAGTGAGGAAAAGTGAGAAGTCAAAGGCAAATAGTACTGTTAACTAGCAAAGGCAATTTTACTATTCACTAAAAATTATTGAGTGTTTATAATGTGCAGGATCTTTTCTAAACACTTTAAATATTTTAACTAATTGAGAAGGGTCTTGATTTTTATGCTTAGATAACTTAATCGTCATTCTCATATACACAGAAAACAAAGAAGAAGGGGAAATTTTTGAGGGCAGTGGGAGATCGTGTGTTTAGTTTTGGAAATATTTGAGAAGCCCACATAGCATTTAGGTACTGAAGTCCACTGTACTGTTTGTAATATGAATCCCATGCTGAGGTGAGAGTCAGGGTTAGAGATAGAAATTTAGGACTCTTCTTGTTTGTGGATTAATGATGCTTTATAGAGCAAGAAGAGAAGAGAGAAAAAAGGTCAGAAATCTTGAAACATAAACACTTAAGGGGAGAGAGAGGACAAAAAGTAAAAATAAATGAACTGACATAGAAGGAAAATCAGGAGTAAAAAGGAAAGGAAGAAGAGACTTTAAAGAAGGATATTGGCCAGGCCGGGCGCAATGGCTCACACCTGTAATCCCAGCACTTTGGGAGGCTGAGGCGGGCAGATCGCAAGGTCAAGAGATCAAGATCATCGTGGCCAACATGGTAAAACCCTGTCTCTGCTAAAAATACAAAAATTAGCTAAGTTTGTTAGCACACGCCTGTAGTCCCAGCTACTCTGGAGGCTGAGGCAGAAGAATCGCTTGAACCCGGGAGACGGAGGTTGCAGTGAGCCAAGATTGCACCACTGCACTACAGTCTGGCGACAGAGCAAGAGTCCGTCTAAAAAAAAGAAAAAAGAAAAAGATATTGGCCAGGCACAGTGGCTCATGCATGTAGTCTCAGTACTTTGGAAGGTTGAGGTGGCAGGATCCCTTCAGCCCAGGAGTTTGAGGCTGCAGAGAGCTATGATCGAGCCACTTCTCTCCAGTCTGGGCAATGGAAAAACATCCTATTTCTAAAAATAAAAAACAAAAAAAAGAAGGGAAGATATTGTGGTAAAAATTGCCAAATTTTGTATACAATTAGAGTAGAATGTGAACTGAAAATAAATAAAACTAGAAATTAGAAAGTTATTACTATATTTTAAGAGTACATTTTCAGTTTCATGGTGGGTGAGATAAAATAAATGAGAAGGCCAGAAATGGAGGCCAAGTGACCATCGCTCTGAGGACCTTGGCACAGAGGAAGGAGTTGAAGCTGGAGGGTAAGAACGATGGTATTACTGCAGTTTTAAAAAACATAAAAACTTTAATATATGGCTGAGCAAAAGGAGTCACTGAAGATGGAGAAGGCAAAGGGACAGATAGTGACAGAAGGTCAGGAGAGTGGAGATAATGATTACGGATGGGGTAGAGTCTGAGAAAGGTCACAGAGTGAGAGGCTGGGTTTATATAACAAAGCATTATCTCATCGTGTTTAAAACACAGGGTTTGTGGGTTTAATCCTCACTCTCCCACTACTCAACTGCATAAACCAAGTCATTACTTCACTTCTGTTGACCTTAGTGTCAAGTCTGCCAAATGGGAAGATAATAGTACTATCAATAGCTCAGTGTTATTGGGAGATTGAAATGAAATAAAATTTGTGAAGAACAGATCACCTGACTGCTGGGTAAGTGCCCTGCAAGGATTAACTGTTATATTCAAGAAAGAAGTGAAAGGCGTCACTGTGGCAAGAAGTAGGATCACTAACTCTTATGATTAAAACAGAGAGAAAATGGATCAAAAATGTTTATAAAGTGTACCTAACAATGAACCTATAATGGACCTATATTCTTCTTCTTCTTCTTTTTTTTTTTTTTTTGACAGAGTCTTGTTCTGTCTCCCAGACTGGAGCACAGTGGTACAATCTTGGCTCATTGCAACCTCTGCCTCCCGGGTTCAAGTGATTCTCCTGCCTCAGCCTCCAGAGTAGCTGGGATTACAGGCACCTGCCACTGCACTCAGCTAATTTTTGCTTTTTTTTCTTTTTTTTCGGTAGATACAGGGTTTTGCCATGTTGGCCAGGCTGGTCTCGAACTCCTGACCTCAGTGATCCACCCGCCTTGACCTCCCAAAGTGCTGGGATTACAGGTGGAAGCCACCATGCCTGGCCAATGAACCTATATTCTAAGTATGATGGAACTTGCTTGTATTATTTTAAAAATGTTTTATGAAGGAATTTATAAAGGTTCTGCCTCTCCAAAGACTATTAACACTCAGTTGATTATTGCTAAAGGAAATAAATATCTTTCTTTGTATTCTGAATCACACTGTTTGCAAATATTTGTTTTCAAAGACTTTTAAATCTCTCTGTATAATAGTTCAAGGTACAGCCTTAAGAAAATTACGATTAACTCTTTCTCATAACAATATAGAGATGGGTAATACTAAAATTTCAGGTTTTTTACTTCTTCAACTCTCTTTTCAAAATGCAGCTGCTGTGACATACTCTGAAAACGGCTTCTGTGCTTTGCATGCTTTCTGCTCTGCTGTATACTCTCGGCATTTTGGTAAGAAAAAAATTACTTCCAGATTTACCCTCTATTGCTAAGAAAAAAAAATGGATTCCAGGATATTTTCTTCTATTGTTAGCAAATACTACTTGTTTTATCTTTTAGCCGTTTTATCCTCACTGTCATACGGACTATGTTGAAGTCAAAGTGTAATTTTTTTTTTTTGAGACGGCATCTCCCTCTGTCGCCCAGGCTGGAATGCAGTGGCGCGATCTCCACTCACTGCAAGCTCCGCCTCTCGGGTTCATGCCATTCTCCTGCCTCAGCCTCCCCTGTAGCTGGGACTACAGGCGCCCGCCACCCTGCCCGGCTAACTTTTTGTATTTTTAGTAGAGATAGGTTTTCACTGTGTTAGCCACAAAGTGTAATTTTTTTCTCCTATATCGATTCTTCTTTTTAGAGTATTTTATAAAAATAATTATATGTAATAGACTCAAGCTTTGTGTTCAACCATCATAGTAAACATTGAAAATAGAATAATTCAGCAACAACACCTATTATTGTGGTAGTATATTTTATATATGATGGGTGGTCTGTGTTTCACAGTGATTTTTACAAATATTATCTTATGCAGTCTATACAAGAGAAGAACACATTATGGCTATATTTCTTGTTTGAAACCTGAGATGAAGAAAACAAAGTGATTTTCCATTAAGTCAGATTGCAAGATTAGAAATGCTAAATAACTAAAAGCTGCATCATTCACATTATTAAAAAAAAAAATTAAGGTGTTTTTTGAGAGGTGTTATAAAGATTTACCTGTCCATGAAATTATTAGAGAAAAGGATACACAGAACAATTCCTTACCTCTTCTCTTGGTTTCTTTCACAACACCCTAAATAAACACCTGTGAAGCAGTTTATTTTTTAATATTCAATCTGCATGCAGAAGAATGACTATGTAGTGGTGAAAGCAGTGATTCAATGGTCTAGGAATTTCCTTCTGTTTATTCCCTTGAAGGTCAACAGAGGTGAGGAAAAAATTAATTAGATTGCAGATCCATCCTGATTGGACACAATAAACCAAGCCAACTCTAATAATCTATGATAAGCCAAGTAGGCATCCAGTAAAACTCATTAGCTCTCAATAAAGATCGAAGTCAGTGCCATGTTGCCACATAAATGTTGCCTACAGTTTGTATCTTCTCAAGTTATATCACACTCTTTTTTTTCTTTTCAATATACATTGAATTGACAGAGGAAATAATTCTTGTGAATGACTCTTCTAAGACTGACACCTTGAAAAATATTTTTCCAGAGGAAAAAAAATTATGAGGCATATTGTGACTTTTGAGTATATGATAAGCCTCTTGCATGGTGCTTAGACAGCTCCCAAGAAAAAAATGTCTGAGAATGGTGTCAACCTCTTTGTGCAGAAGGAACTTCCAGTTTAGGGACTACATGTCAGAAGGTTTTCAATAAAAATGAAATTCCCAGAATTGTGTGGCTACATCCTAAAATAATAATCAGATTAATCATTAGAAAACAATTCCTTACATTCTATGGGTATATACCCAGTAATGGCTCAAGTGATATTTCTGCCTCTAGGTCTTCGCTTTGAGGAATTGCCACACTGTTTTCCACAATTTTTGAACTAATTTACACTCCCACCAACAGTGTCAAAGCATTCCTTTTTTCTCCACAACCTCACCAGCATGCAAACTGGCACAGGAACAGAAAACCAAATACTGCATGTTCTCATTTATAACTGGGAACTGAATGATGAGAACACATGGACACATGGTGGGGAACAACACACACTGGGACATGTTTGAGGGTGGGGAGTGGGAGGAGAGAAAGAATCAGGAAGAATAGCTAATGAATGCTGGGCTTAATACCTAGGTGATGGGATGATCTGTGCAGCAAATCACCGTGGCACACATTTAACTAACAAACTTACACATTCTACACATGTACCCCAAACTTAAAATAAAAGTTGGGAAAAAAGAAAATAATTCCTTACATGACAAATCAAATCTCATAATTGAAAACTGAATAGCCATAAGTAAACTCTGCTCTAGGAGACAAAATGTAGTTTAAGATTGATACACAATTTCAATGACTTTTTAAGCATCCACTTCAGGACAAGATTAATAGAGACCAGGCTTACCATTATACCTAAAACAACTAAAATAAAAAGCAAAATGAAAACCAAAGTAAGAAACCAAATAAAATGTATCAAACAACAATTCTTAAGACATTCAATATCAGCCAATGAAGGATACTGATTTGAGAAATTAAAAAAAAATAACTGAGCCTTAAGTTTGCCTGATCTTACTGACTAGAGATTCCCTAGGACATGGTGAAGAGAAAACATATTAGGTAGAATCCTGAGGTATCTCTGAGTTGAAGAAATCAGTTATTGAAAGTCATGGAAAGTGAAAGTGGCATGAGTTTATAGGGCAGAGTACTGGAAACAGAAAGATGGCGTAGGCAGAGCACTCCAGAGATGTGAAGAGGATACCTTTGAGTCTTTACCCAACAAAACTACCTGAGTTACGGAAAGAACCATGCCTCATAATTCACAGGACATTGAATGGAGTCATAACATTTTGTGTCCATATTGGGGCAAAATTAGACTGAAACTAAGCACTTCTGTGATCTGCTAAACAAAGCTTAAAAGCAAGATGCAAAGGGATCAAACCGGTTTGCAAATAATTTTAATTGTATCTCAGAACTAAAATAATATTCATATTAATGCTAAAATATCCAGAATCCCAAGATCATAAAAATTCAAAAATTCAAAAATTACAAATAATCTCTAAGCAAGCATATCCTATAAGAACAACATAAGTCAGCTAGAGAAGACTGGAATAAGTAACTAACCTTTCAATGCAAAGACATAGATATACATCCACAAGAAACAACTGCAAACAGGAAAGCATGACCTGAAATGGACAAAGCAAGGAACCAGTAACTGACCCCAACAAGACTGTGACATGTAAGCTCTCTCACCAAGAATTCAACGTAGCAGTTATAAGAAAACTCAGTGGTCTCCAATATAAGACAGAAAAGCAATTCAGAAATTTAACAAAGAGATTGATATAATTACAAAATCAAAGATAAATCTTGGAACTGAGAAACACATTTGCTGAGCTGAAAAACTTAAAAATACATAGTCGGGGAGGAAAACAAAAAAAGAATGAAAACTAACAAAGATAACCTACAAGATATAGAAAATTACCTCAAAATACCAAAGGTAGATACCATTGCTTTTCGAGAGGAATTTGAGCCGGAGAAAAGAGTAGAAAGCTTATTCAAATAAATAATAACAGAAAAAATTCCAAAACTTGAGGAAGATATAAATATCCAGGTACAGGAAGGAGAGAGCACACCAAACAGATTTTATCCCAATAAGACTACCCCAAACCGTGTAATAATCAAACTCTCAAATGTCAAAGACCAAGAAAGTATCATAAAAGCAGCAAGAGAAATGAAGAAAATGATATATTTAAAACGTTGTAATTTATCTGGCAACAGACTTCTCAGTGAAAACCCAGAGGAAGTGAACTACATTTTCAAAGCAGTGAAAGAAAAAAATGCCATCTAGGAATACTGCATCCAGCAAAGCTATTTTTCAAATATGAGCAAGAAATAGTTTTTCCTAGATGACAAAAGCTGAGAAAATATACCAGTACTAGACCTGTCTTAAAAGAAATGCTAAAGGGAGTTCTTCAGACTGAAAGAAAAAACAAAAGCTAATGTGCAACAAGAAAAAAAAATAAGGTAGAAATCCACTGGTAAAATTAAGTTCACAGACAAACCTAGAATACTCTAGATATTGTAATTGGGATGTGCAATCCACTTGTAACTCTACTATGAAGATGAAAAAACTAATCTATCAAAAACAGTAATAGCTACAGCAACGATTAAGAGATAGGCAATATAAAATATGTAAACTGAGAAACAAAATGTCAAAGCATGGGGTAATGGAATTAAAGTGTAGAGAATTTTTTAAATTTTTTTTGTTGTTGTTTCTCTCCTTTTTTGTGATCTAAGATAAGTTGTCATTTCTTTAAAATAGCTTGTTAAATCTATAAAATGTTTTCTGTGAGCCTTATGATAATTGCAATGTAAAAACCTACAATAGATATGCTAAAAATAAAAAGCAACAAATTAAAACATACTACCAGAGAAAAACACTTGACCACAAAGGAATACAGTAAAAAAGGAAGAAAAAATTAGTTATAAAACAGCCAGAAAATAAACAACAAAATAACAATAATAAACCTTTATTTATCAGTAATAACACTGACTATAAGTAGACATAATTCTCTAATAAAAACACATAGAGTGATTAACTGGATATGAAACAGACAAGTATATACTATCTAGAAGAAACCTACCTTACTATAAACACACACATAGACTGAAAATGAAAAGACAGAAGAAGTCATTCCGTGACAGTGGAAACCAAAAAGAGCAGAATTATCTATACTTACAACTGATAAAATAGACTACAAGTAAAGTACTGTAAAATGATACAAAGAAGGTCAGAATATAAAGATAAAGGGATTAATTCAGACAGAGGATATACTGACATAGACATCTATGCACCCCACACAGAAGCATCCACGTGTGCAAAGTAAACATTGATAAGTCTAATGTTAAGCAGAGACAGGCGTCAGTATAGTAAGTGTAGGGGACATCAACACCCTACTTCCAGTAGTGGACAAAAAAATCAACAAAGAATCATCTGAGTTGAACTACACACTAGACCCATAATATTTCACCCAACTGTATCAGAATATACATTATTTTCATAAGTACATGAAACATTCTCCGGGATAGACCATATATCAGGCCACAAAACAAGTCTCAAGAAATTTAAAAGAGTAGAAATTATATCAAGTGTCTTCTCTGACCACAAATTAAAACTAGAAATCAATAACAAGAGGAACTTCAGACACTGTAAAAACACATAAAAAGTAAACAACATGCTCCTAAATGATCAATGGGTCACAAAGAAATAAAAAAGATATTTTAAAAATTATTGAAACACATGAAAATGGAGATGCAACATACCAAAATCTATGGGATATGACAAATGATAGACATTTATGGCAATAAATGACTATATCAAAGAAGTGTGAAGACTTCAGATAAACAAGCTAATTATGGCCCTTAAGGAACTGGAAAAGCAGTAATAAACCAAAACCAAAACTAGTACAAGGAAAGAAATAATAAAAATTGGAGGAGAAAAAAAGTGAAATTGAGACAAAAAATAAACACATCGACAAAACAAAAACTTGGTTTTTGGAAAAGATAAACAAAACCAACAAACCTATAACTACATTATAAAAGTAGAGCCAAGTAAGTAAAATTAGAAATGAAAAAGGAGACATAACAACTAACTACAGAAATACAAAGAATCATTAGAGACATATGAACAACTATTCACCAATAAACTGGAAAACCTAGAAGAAATTAATAAATTTCTTGACATATCGAACCTTCCAAGATTGAACCATGA
Organism: Colobus angolensis palliatus; assembly: GCF_000951035.1. Classification (NCBI taxonomy): domain Eukaryota; kingdom Metazoa; phylum Chordata; class Mammalia; order Primates; family Cercopithecidae; genus Colobus; species Colobus angolensis. The sequence continues at coordinate 598,104 of NW_012114799.1, forward strand.
AGATATAGAAAACCTCAATAAACCAATAATGAGTAACAAGATTGAAGTCATAATAAAAAGTCTCTCATCAAGGAAGAACCCAGGATCTGATGGCTTAATTGCTGAAGTCTACTAAACATTAAAGAACAAATTCTACTCAAAGTCTTTAAACAAACTGAAGATGAGGGAATACTTCTAAATTTATTTTATGAGTCCAGAATTACTCTGATACCAAAATCAGACAAACACACCACACAAAAAAGAAAGCTACAGGTCAATATTACTGATGAAAATACATGCAAAAATCCTCAACAAAAAAATAGCAAACTGAATTCAACAGCATGTTGAACACATAATTCACCATGATCAAGTGAGATTCATCCCAGGAATGCAAAATTGTCTAATATATGCAAGTCAATAAATGAGATACATCATATTAGCAAAACGTTGACCACTGTTATTCACTTTCACCGCTTTTACTCAACACAATGCTGAAAGTCCTGGCAAGATCAATTAGGCAAGAGAAAGAGATAAAGGATATCCAAATTAGAACAAAAGAAGTCAAATTGCCTTTATGCACAGATGGCTTAATCTTACATTTGGAAAACATAAATACTCTACAAAATAATTGTTGGAACCAATAAACAAATTCAGTAAAGTCACAGTATACAAAAACCAACATATAAAAACCAATATACAAATATACCATTTCTATATGCCAACAATAAGCAATCTGAAAAAGAAATCAAGAAAGCAATCCCATTTACACTAGCTAGAGAGAATATAAAATACCTTGGAACCAGTTTAGCCAAAGAAATATTAAAAGATCTATACAAGGAAAAGTTTAAAACATTGATAAAAGAAATTGAAGAGGACATTAAAAAATTTAAAAAATATTCCATGCTCATGGATTGGAAGACTGAATATTGCTAAAATTACAATACTACTCAAAGCAATTTACAAATTTAATGTAATCCCTATAAAAATACCAAGGATGTTCTTCACAGGAATAGTAAAAACAGGCGGGGCACAGTGACTCATACCTGTAATCCCAGCACTTTGGGAGGCTGAGGTTGGCAGATTGCATGGGGCCAGGAGTTTGAGACCAGCCTGGCCAACATGGTGAAACCCTGTCTCTACTAAAATTTAAAAAGTTAGCCAGGCATGGTGGTGCATGCCTGTAATCCCAGCTACATTGGGAGGCTGAGGCATGAGAATTGCTTGAACCCAGGAGGCAGAGGTTACAAGGAGCCGAGATGGTACCACTGCACTCCAGCCTAGGTGACAGAGTGAGACTCTGTCTCAAAAAGAAAACAAATAAAAGAAATAGAAACAAACAAACAAACAAAAAAGAAACAGAATTATATGGAACTACAAAAGACCCAGAACAGTCAAAGCAATCCTGAACAAAAAGAAAAAAGCTGCAGGCATCATATTACCTAACTTTAAAATATAGAAGCTATAGTTAATCTGTATGGTACTGGCATAAAAACAGATGCATAGACTAAGGGAACAGAATCAGGAAACTGGATATAAATCCACACATTTATAGCCAACTAAATGGTACCAAGAACATACAATGAGGAAAAGACAGTCTCTTCAAAAAAATGGTGCTGCAAAAGCTGGATAACCATAAGCAGAAAAATGGAATTACATCCCTATCTCTCACCACATAAAAAATCAAAATGTATTAAAAATTACATCCAAATTTTAAATCTAAACCTGAAACTATGAAACTACTAAAAGAAAACATTAGACATATGTTCTAGCATATTGTTCTGGACAAAGATATTTTGCATAAAATCCCAAAAGCACAGGCAATAAAAGCAAAAATAAACACATGTAATTACATCAAACTAAAAATCAAAGGAAAAAATCAACAAAGTGAAGAACCAACCCACAGAATGGGAGAAGATATTTGCAGAGTAACCATCTGACAAGGGATGAATGACCAGAATACACAAGGAGCTCAGGAAACTCAACAGCAAACAAACACCCAAAGAGACCCCACAAAATATCTCATTAAAAATGGGTAAAAAATCTAAAATATTTCTCAAAGACATACAAATGACCAAGATGTATATATAAAAAATGCTCAACATCACTGATCATAAAAAATGCAAATCAAAACGACAATGATGTATTATCTCACCCCAGTTAAAATGACTTTCATGAAAAAGATTGGAAATAACAGATACTGCCAAGGATGTCAAGAAAGGGGAACCCTGGTACACTGTTGGTGGGAATGTAAATTATTAGTACAGCCACTATGGGAAACAGTATGGAATTTCTTCAGAAACTTAAAAATAGAACTACCATATGATCTAGCAATTCCACTAGTAGGTGTATATTTAAAAGAAAAGAAAGGAAATCAATCTATCAAAGAGATATCTGTAGTCTTGTATTTTGAAGCACTATTCATAATAGCTGAAAAGGGAATCAACTTAAGTGTCCATCAATGGATGAATGGATAAAGAAAATATGCTATATATACACAATGAAATATTATTCAACTATAAAAGAGAATAAAATCCTGTCATTTGAAGTAACATGGATGAAACTGGGAGTTGTTACACTGGGTGAAATAAGTAGAGAACAGAAAGACAAATATTGCACGTTCTTACATATATGTGTGAGCTAAAGTAATAAATCTCATGAAGAGAGAGAGTAGATTGGTGGTTACCAGAGGCTAGGAAGGGGAGGGTGAGGAGGGTTGATTAAAAAGATAAACGTACAGTTAGATAAAAGACATAAGAACTGACGTTCAATAGTTCAGTAAGGTAACTATAGTTAACATTAATCTACTGTACATTCAAAGTATCTAGAAAAGAATGATTCAAGTGTTCTTAGCATTAAAATATATATGTTACAGATCAAATTATAAATATTTATAATTAGATTTATAAATTAATGTAAATTTTAAAGATTGTAAAATATATTTAAATATTATAAAGATGAAATTGGGGTAATTGGAATATATATAACCTTAAATTATATATATACACACACATATTTGTACATATAACCTTAAATATGTATGTA
>NW_012114799.1:601754-602699 GCF_000951035.1 Colobus angolensis palliatus
TTTATAAGCTAAAATTGAGATAAATTGGAATCATTAAACAAAATTAATTCAAGAGCAGGCAAAAAGAGGAAACCAGGAACAAAGAAAAAATGGGACAAATGAAAAACAAACAGCAACCATATCAATATTCATATTACATAGAAATGGCCAAAAAATTTCAAATGAAAATAGGAGACTATTAAGATTAAAAATCAAGACTCAACTATATACTGTCTATAAGAAACCCACCTGAAATATAAATATCCAAGTTTTTTTATTCTAAAAAAATTTTTAATAGTTTTTTGGGGAACAGGTGATTTGGTTACATGAATAAGTTCCTTAGTAGTGATTCCTGAGATTTTGGTGCACCCATCACCCAAGCAGTGTACACTGTACCCAACGTGTAGTCTTTTATCCCTTACCACCCACCACCCTTTCCCGAGTCCTCAAAATCCAATGTATTATTCTTATCCCTTTGAGACCTCATAGCTTATCTCCTACATATGAGTGACAACATATGATGCTTGGTTTTCTATTGCTGAGTTTCTTTACTTAATATAATACTCTTCATTTCCATCCAGGTTGCTGCGAATGCCATTATTTTGCTCCTTTTTATGGCTGAGTGGTATCCCATGGGATATATGTATACCACAATACCACATTTTTCTTTATCTACTCGCTGATTGATGGGCATTTGGGCTGATTTAATATTGTTTTTGCAATTGCAAATTGTGCTACTATAAACATGTGTGTGCAAGTATATTTTCCATATAAAACTTTTTTTCCTCTGTGTAGATACCTAGCAGTGGGATTGCTGGATCAAACAGCAGATCTACTTTTAGTTCTTTAAGGAATCTCCACATTGTTTTCCATAGAGGTTGTGCTAGTTTACATTCCCACCAACAGTGTAAAAGTGTTCCCTTTTCACTACATCCACATCAACATCTATTATTTTTTTTTCTTTGG
>NW_012114799.1:603579-607138 GCF_000951035.1 Colobus angolensis palliatus
GCATCCTTGGTTAGATATATTCCTACATATTTTGACTTTTTTGCAGCTATTGTGAAAGGGGTTGAGTTCTTGATTTGATTCCTAGCTTGGTTGCTGTTGGTGTGTAGAAGAGTTACTTATTTGTGTATATTAATTTTGTATCCTGAAATTTGCTGAGTTCATTTACCCTTTCTAGGAGCTTTTTGTACGAGTCTTTAAGGTTTTCTAGGTATACAATCATATCATCAGCTAACAGCAAAGTTTCAGTTCCTCTTTACCAATCTGGATGCCCTTTATTTCTCTCTCTTGTCTGATTGCTCTGGCTAGGACTGCCAGTACTATGTTGAATAGAAGTGGTTAAAGTTAGCATCCTTATCTTGTTTCAGTTCTTAGGGGGAATGCTTTCAACTTTTCCCCATTCATTATAATGTTGGCTGTGGGTTTGTCATAGATGGCTTTTATTACCTTAAGATATGTCCTATTTTTCTATGGCCAGTTTTGCTGAGGGTTTTAATCATAAGTGGATGCTGGATTTTGTCAAAAGCCTTTTTGTTACTATTGAGATTATCTTGTGATTTTTGTTTTTAATTCAGTTTATGCAGCATATCACATTTGTTGACTTGCAGATGTTAATCCATTCCTGCATCCCTGGTATGAAACCCACTTGATCATGGTGGAGTATCTTTTTGATATTAATTGCTGTCATAATTTTTTTCAGGATTTTTGCATTGATTTTGCATTGATCAGGGATATTGGTCTGAAGTTTTCTTTTTTTGTTATGTCCTTCCCTGGTTTAGGTATTAAGGTAATACTGGCTTCACAGAACAATTTAGGGAGGATTCCTTCTTTCTCTAGCTTTTGGAATAGTGTCAATAGCATTGGTACCAATCCTTCTTTGAAGTCTGATACAATTCAGCTGTGAATCCATCTGGTCCTGTACATTTTTTGGGCAATTTTTAAATTACCATTTCAGTCTCACTTTTTTATTGGTATATTCAGAGATTCTATATCTTCCTGGTTTAATCTAGGAGGGTTGTATATTTCCAGGAATTTATTCATTTAGGTGTTTAAAGGTGCTCATAGTAGCCTTGAATAATCTTTTGTATTTCTGTGGTATCAGTTGTAATACCTCCCATTTCATTTTTAGTTTAGTTTATTTGAATCTTCTCTCTTCTTTTCTTGGTTAATCTCACTAATAATCTATCAATTTTATTTATCTTTTCAAAGAACGAGCATTCTGTTTCATTTATCTTTTTTGTTGTTGTAGTTTGTTTGTTTCAATTTCATAGTTCTGCTCTGATCTTCGTTATTTCGTTTCTACTGTTGGGTTTGGGTTTGTGTTGTTTTTGTTTCTCTAGTTCTGTGATGTGTGACCTTAGATGGTCTATTTGTGCTCTTTCAGACTTTTTGATGTAGGCATTTAATGCTATGAACTTTCCTTTAAGCATCACTTTTGCTGTATTCCAGAGGTTTTGATAGGTTGTGTCACTCTTGTCATTCAGTTCAAAAATTTTTTAAATTTTCATCTTGATTTTATTGTTGACCTAAGAATCGTTCAGGAGCAGTTATTTAATTTCCATGTATTTTCGTGATTCTGAGGGTTTCTTTTGGAGTTGATTTCCAATTTTGTTCAACTGTGGTCTGAGAGAGTGCTTGATATGATTTTAATTTTCTTAAATTTACTATGACTTGTTTTATGGTCTATCATATGGTCTATGTTGGAGAATGTTCCATGTGCTGGTGAATAGAATGTATTCTCTGCAGTTGTTGGGTAGAATGTTCTGTAAATTTCTGTTAAGGCCATTTGTTGTAGGGCATAATTTAAGTCCATTGTTCATTTGTTGACTTTCTGTCTTGATGACCTGTCTAGTATTGTCAGTGGAGTATTAAAATCCCCAATATTATTATGTTGCCATATATCTCATTTTCTAGGTCTAGTATTAATTGCTTTATAAATTTGGGAGCTCCAGTGTTAGGTGCATTTGTATTTAGAATTGTGATATTTTACTGTTGGACTGTTCTTTATGTCATTATATAACGTCCCTCTTTGTCTTTTTAAACTGCTTTTGCTTTAAAGTTTGTTTTGTCTGATATAAGAATAGCTACTCCTGCTCACTTTTGGTGTTCATTTGCGTGGAACATCTTTTTCCACCACTTTACCTAAAGTTTATGTGAGTCCCTCCCTATGTGTTAGCTGAGTCTCCTTAAGACAACAGAAACTTGGTTGGTGAATTCTTATCCATTCTGCCATTCTGTTTCTTAAGTGGAACATTTAGGACATTTACATTCAACGTTAGTGTTGAGCTGTGTGGTACTATTCTATTCATTGTGCTGTTTGTTTTCTGAATACCTTGTGTGTGTGTGTGGTTTTTTTATTTTTTATTTTTTTACTGTGTTATCATTATATAAGTCTTGTGAGATTTATGCTTTAAAGAGGTTCTATTTTGAGGATTTGTTTTAAGATTTCGTGCTCCTTTTAGCAGTTCTTGTAGTGCCGGCTAGGTGGTGGCAAATTCTCTCAGCATTCGTTTACCGGGAAAAAGACTGTTACCATTCCTTCATTTATGAAGCTTAGTTTCACTGGATATGAAATTCTTGGCTAACTATTGTTTTGTTTAGGAAGCTAAAGATAGGACCCAGGTCTCTTCTAGCTCATAGAGTTTCTGCTGAGAAATCTGCTGTTAATCTGATAGGTTTTCCTTTATAGGTTACCTAATGCTTTTGCCTCATAGCTCTTAAGATTCTTCCTTCGTCTTGACTTTAGATAACCTGATGACTATGTGCCTAGGCGATGATCTTTTTACAATGAATTTCCCAGGTGTTCTTTGAGCTGCTTGTATTTGGATGTCTAGATCTCTAGCAAGGCTGGGAAAGATTTCCTCAATTATTCCCTCAAAGATGTTTTCCAAACTTTTATATTTCTCTTCTGGGTAAACCAATTATTCTTAGGTTTGGATGTTTAACATAGTTCCAAACTTCTTGAAGGGCATGTTCTTTCTTTTTTTTTTTGAGACAAATCTCGCTCTGCCTCCCAGGCTGGAGTGCAGTGGCACACTCTGGGCTCACTGCAAGCTCCTTCTCCTGGGTTCACGCCATTCTTCTGCCTCAGCCTCCTGAGTATCTGCGACTACAGGTGCCTGCCACCACGCCCGGCTAATTTTTTGTATTTTTTAATAGAGACGGGGTTTCACCCTGTTAGCCAGGATGGTCTCAATCTCCTGACCTCGTGATCTGCCCACCTCAGCCTCCCAAAGGGCTGGGAGTACAGGCATGACAGTTTTTTAAATTCATTTTTTCATTGTCTTTGTTGGAGTGGGTTAATTCAAAATGCTTGTCTTCAAGCTCTGAAGTTCTTTCTTCTGCTTGTTTGATTCTCTTGCTGAGACTTTCAAGTGAATTTTGCATTTCTCTAACTGTATCTTTGATTTCTAGAAGTTGTGATTTTTTTTGTTTATGCTATCTATTTCACTTCAGTGAAATGCTTCAGAATTTTCCTTTCTTTTTTTTCCATTCTATTTATTTATTTATTTGATAATTTCTAAAGACCTTTATTAACAGGTGCTTGCAGTTTGTTGTCTTT
>NW_012114799.1:609915-610938 GCF_000951035.1 Colobus angolensis palliatus
TAGTTTGTATTTCTTTGGGATCAGTGGTGATATCCCCTTTATCATTTTTTATTGCATCTATTTCATTCTTCTCTCTTGTATTCTTTATTATTCTGGCTAGTGGTCTATTTTGTTGATTTTTATAAAAAGCAGCTTCTGGATTCATTGATTTTTTGAAAGGTTTTTCGTGTCTTTATCTCCTTCAGTTCTGCTCTGATCTTACTTATATCTTGTCTTCTGCTAGCTTTTGAATTTGTTTGCTCTTGCTTCTCTAATTCTTTTAATTGTCACGGTAGGGTGTCAATTTGAGACCTTTCCCGCTTTCTCCTATGGGTATTTGGAGCTATACATTTCCCTCTAAACAGTACTTTAGCTTTGACCCAGAGATTCTGGTACATCGTGTCTTTGTTCTCATTAGTTTCAAAGAACTCATTTATTTCTGCCTTAATTTTGTTAATTATCCAGTAGTCATTCAGGAGCAGACTGCTCAGTTTCCATGTAGTTGTGTGGTTTTGAGTGAGTTTCTTAATCCTGAACTCTAATTTGATTGCACTGTGGTCTGAGAGACTGTTTGTTATGATTTCCATTCTTCTGCATTTGCTGAGGAGTGTTTTACTTCCAATTATGTGGTCAGTTTTAGAATAGGTGTGATGTGGTGCTGAGAAGAAGGTATATTCTGTTGATTTGGTGTAGGGAGTTCCATAGATGTCTACTAGATCTGTTTGTTCCAGAGCTGAGTTCAAGTCCTGAATATCCTTGTTAATTTTCTGTTTCATTGATCGTCTAATATTGATAGTGGGATGTTAAAGTCTCCCACTATTATTATGTGGGGGTCTAAGTCTCTTTGTAGGTCTCTAAGAACTATCTTTATGAATCTGGGTGCTCCAGTATTGAGTGTATATATATTTAGGATAGTTATCTCTTCTTGTTGCATTGATCCCTTTACCATTATATAATGCCCTTCTTAGTCTGTTTGATCTTTGTTAGTTTAAAGTCTGTTTTATCAGAGACTAGAATTGTAACCCCTGCTTTTTTTTTTTTTTT
>NW_012114799.1:611613-622028 GCF_000951035.1 Colobus angolensis palliatus
GACAGGATCAAATTCACACACATAACAATATTAACCTTAAATGTAAACAGGACAGGCTAAATGCCCCAATTAAAAGACACAGACTGGCAAATTGGATAAAGAATTTTCCTTTCATATCCTATATCATGTTTGTGATTTAAGTTCGATTTTGCCTTTCTCTGGTGCCTCTTTGATTACCTGAATAATTGACCTGAATTCTTTTTCTGGCAATTCAGATATTTTGTCTTTGTTTAGATCTATTGCTGGTGAGCTGGTGTGATCTTTTAGAGGTTTTGAAGAACTTATTTTTGTCATGTTACTAGAATTGTTTTTCTGGTTCCTTCTCATTTTCTGGTTCCTTCTCTATGTCAGAGAGAATATCTAGGATTCAAGGGCTGCCGTTCAGATTCTTTTGTCCCACAGGGTGCTCCCTTGATGTGGTGTTCTCCCCCTTCGCCTAGGAATGGAGCTTTCTGTGAGCCAAACTATAGTGATCATTTTCGCTTTTCTGGGTCTCATCACCCAGTGGAGTTGCTGGGCTCCAGGCTGTTACTGGGGCGTGTCTGCAAAGAGTCCTGTGATGTGATCCGCCTTCAGGTCTTGCAGCTGTGGATACCAGCAGCTGCTTTGGTGAAGGTAGCAGGGGAGGGAAGTGGACTCTGTGAGGGTCCTTGATTGTGTTTTTGTTTAATGTGCTGGTTTTGTGTTAATTGGCCTCCAGCCAGGAGGTGGTGTTTTCAAGAGCCCATTATCTGTGGTCCTATGGGGAGGATGCAAAATTGCCCTAGGGACATGTGGTTCAGTATTCAGGTTCCTCAGGTGGTGGGCAGGGCCATAGAGCTCCCAAGAGATTATGACCTTTGTCTTCAGCTACCAGTGCTGGTAGATAAAGACCACAGAGTAGGGGCAGGGATAGGCATATCTGAATTCAGCCTTTCCTTGGGCGGGGCTTGCTTCCGCTCATGTGGGGCATGGGGTGTGGTTCCCAGTCCAATGGAGTTATATTCCCAGGGGGATTATGGCTGCCTCTGCTTATTCATACAGATTGCCAGGGAAGTGGGGGAAAGCCAGCAGTCACAGACCTCACCCTGCTCCCAGCAGCCTGCAGTCCTAAAGGCTGGTCTCACTCCCACTGTGACCCCACAGCAGCACCGAGTCTGTTTCCAGGCAACCAGTGCCCAGAGCTGAGAATCGACCCCAGACCAGGAACTTCCCAGTTGAAAAAGCAAGCAGACACAGGTTTTCAATGTCTCAGGGAGCCTGCAGCGGTGATCCAGTTCCTGCAAAAGGTGTGTGGATTCTCTCAGCTTTCCTGGTACATTCTTGCAGTAGTTCTTGGAGCAAAAATTGAGGATGTGAGCCTCCACATGCTGCTCTGTCCTTCCAAGTGGGAGCTGCAAGGCTAGTGCTGCCTCCTATCTGCCATCTTAATCTGCTATCCCCAAATATGTTAAAATCAAAGAAATAAAAAAAATACAAACGATACCAGCATTAAACAACAACAACAAGAAGAAGATGTGTGAGCTATGTTAATATTAGACAAAGTCGATTTCAGAGCAAAGAGTATTACCATGGGTTAAAAGGGTCAATTTATCAGAAGGACATGACAATCCTAAATGTTTATGTGCCTAAAAATTAAGAAAATACATGGGTCAAAAAATGGTAGAATTGCAATGAGAAACAGACAAATCCACAATTATGGATGGAGATTTCAAGATTCAGTCTCAATGATTGACAGGACAGAGAGAAAATCAGTAAGGATATAAAAGAGGTGAACAACAATATAATCTGCTTGCCCTAATTGACATTTATGGAACACCCCACTGTACAACAGCAGATTACACATTATTTTTAAGGGCACCCAAAGCATTTACCAAGATAGACCATATTCTAAGCCACAAAGTAGGTCTCAACAAATCTAAAAATCTTTAAAATTATGCAACGTACGTTCTTTGACCACAATATGATTAAATTCCAAATGAGTAACCATATATGTGGAAAATCCCCAAATATTTGAAACTAAATAAGCTATGCCTAAATAACCCGTGGATCAAACAAAATCAAAAGAGAAGTTTTAAAGCATGTTAAACTGATTGAAAAGACAAATTTGGGCCAATATTTGCCTCCAGAGACATGACCGTAATTATTTGCTTTGAAATGACCATGTTTACATTTGCCTTTCCATTTATTTAGTTGTTCTGCATCAGTCTTTCAGGTGTTGCATCCTCTGTCTGGCCACACTACTAATACTTCCGGCAACAGTAGAAGGTTTGTGGAGTACTGAGGGACTGTGAAAAATAAAAAGGATTCAGCCATGACATGAGTCATGAACTCATTAAACATGTATGAATAGACATTTTGTTCATAAAATGATGGATTTTTGTAGCTTCTGTTTAAAAAATCTCTCAATGCCATTTCCAGATATGATATGTATCTCATTTTAAATTCTTATCACAGCAGTTGAGCTGTTTAGACTTATTTTAATCATGGAGTATGATATGTATTGGTGATTATGTTCTACAGATTTTACATATATATACACACACACACACATATATATATATAAATTTGACCTTTTAATTTTCTATTCATTCCCATTAGATACTAAAGAATGATAATGTTTTGTGACTGACACCTGGGCATTGTCACATCTGTTTTTATTCTCAGCAATAAAAATACATCATTTATGTGCAAACTATACCGATATTTTTTCAAATTTTCTCTGTGATTTACATGATTAACTTATTTAATGAGGTAGAAAGAGGGTCTCTTGAACGGTGCTTAGTCGCAAACAATGTGTGACTGGATAAATAGTAACTGTACATCCATCTTCCTGACTTCCTGTTATTATCTACCAGCAGGAATAAATTAAAAACTTAATTCCATTGTTACATTAATGTGTACACATTTTTAAAGTGTGTCACCACCTGTAACAAACTTGATGCTTAGGTATCTGGATTACCTTTACTTAATTGGCTATAATAATATTTAAATAAGATTTATTAAAATCATAAAGTTGCATACTTGTAAAAACCATAAATTACAATATCATTAAGATAAACACAAAAATATGCAATTATGTTTCATTTTAACAAAATGAAGAAGCAGATGCCAAACTGAAAAGGAACTAGTAAGTTTTGGAAGACCTACCATCCACTGTTACGGTACTTATCATACCATATTTTAAATCTCTATTTTATTTTCTTTAAAAAATTTTTATTAATGAGTAGTGGATATACATCATGATAATTTAATACAGTCATATAATGTATAAAGGTCATATTAGTATAACTTGGGATATCCATCACTTTTTAAAATTATACTTTAAGTTGTAGGATACATGTGCAGAACGTGCAAGTTTGTTACATAGGTATACACATGCCATGGTGGTTTGCTGCACCCATCAACCCATCATGTACATTAGGTATTTCTCCTAAAGCTGTCCCTCCCTTAGCCCAAGGGATATCCATCACTTTAAATATTTGTCCTTTCTTTGTGCTAATAACATTTAAATTATTTTATTCTAGCTATTTTGAAATGTATTATAAAACATTGTAAACTATAGTCATCCCACTAATATATCAAACACTAGGTCTTATTTCTTTTATCAAACTGTATATTTGGACCATTAACCACCTTCTCTTCATGCTATCCTTTCCAGCCTCTGGTAGTCACCAATCTTCATGAGATTCACTCTTTTAGCTCCCATATATGAGTGAGAGCTCTGGCAGAAACTGACCTGGCTAAGTTATATACCTTCAACACAAAGTTCAGTTTCAGATGTTGAGTAAGTTGTAAGCAAATACATGTTTGATGAATTTGATGAATACCTGAATTGATGAATAAAGTAATAATTACATATGTATAGTTATATATGCTTACATGATAAACTAATACTGTATGCATTATGCAATAAACTAATACTATATACATAATATTTACATGTGCTATTATAAATATAAGATATAGTTTTATATACTGTTATAGTACTGGAATAAATCAAGTCAGTAGGTTTGGAAATACCAATAGATTGCTTTTACATTTTGAGTGTATTCATTAATCTCTTTTTCTATAAAAATTTTGGTCAATAACTACATGGACAGAAAATGTTTAGTTTTTCAATAATTTGTGGTTCTTTTGAGAATTATGTAAGCTTTCAAATTTATGTTTGCATTGTTCATGTTGTATAAATGACATAATTACTCTATAACTCTTGATTTCTTTATGTTTTTGGCATATTTACCTTATAAACTAAAGACTTCACAAAATTTATTTCTTTTTTGTTTGTTTTTTTGTTTTGTTTTGGACTTTTATTTTAGATTTAGGGGTTCATGTGCAAATTTATTCTATAGGTAAACTGCATGTCACTGGGGTTTGGTGTATATATTATTTCATCATCCAGGTAACAAGCATAGTACCCAATAGGTATTTTTTCTAATCCTCTCCCTCCTCCTACCCTTCACCCTCAAGGAGGTCCCAGCATCTGTTGTTCCCCTCTTTGTGTCCATGTATTCTCATTTATTAGTTCCCATAAGTGAGAACATGCAGTATTTGGTTTTTCATTCCTTTGTTAGTTTGCCTGGGATAAGGACCCCCAGCTTCATCCATGTTGCTGCAAAGGACATGATTTCGTTTTGTGTTCTTTTTTTGAAATAGCTATATAGTGTTCCATGGTGTATATGTACCACATTTTCTTTATCTAGTCTACTGTTGATGGGCATCTAGGTTGAGTTCATGTCTTTGCTATTGTGAATAATGCTGCAATGAACATATAGATGCATGTTCCTTTAGGATAGAACAATATATAGTCCTTTGAGTATATACCCAGTAATAAGATTGCTGGGTCATATGATAATTTCGTTTTAAGTTCTTTGAGGAATCACCACACTGCTTTCCACAATGGCTGAACTAATTTATACTCCCATCAGTGGTATAAGCATTCCCTTTTCTCTGCAATCTTGCCAGCATCTGTTAATTTTTGACTTTTTAATAGTCATCATTATGACTAGCATGAGATGGTATCTCATTGTAGTATTGATTTGCATTTCTCTAGTGATTAATGATATCAAGTATTTTTTAATATTCTTTTTGGCCACATGAATGTCTTCTTTTGGTAAGTGTCTGTTCATGTTCTTTGCCCACTTCTTAGTGGGGTTGTATTTTTCTTGTATGTTTGTTTAAGTTTCTTAGGAATTCTAGATACTAGACCTTTGTTGGATGCATAGTTTATAAATATTTTCTCCCATTCTGTAGGTTGTCTGTTTATCGATAGTTTGTTTTGCTGTGCAGAAGTTCTTTAGTTGAATTAGATGCCATTTATCAGTTTTTGTTTTTGTTGCAATTGCTTTTGGACTCTTTGTCATAAAATCTTTGCCAGTCCCTATGTCCAGAATAGTATTTCCTATGTTATCTTCCAGTAGTTTTATAGTTTTAGGTGTTACATTTAAGTTTTAATTCATCTTGAATTGATTTTTATATATGGTATAAGGAAGGGGTCAGTTCCAATCCTTTCCCCATTGCTTATTTTTATCCCAGCACTATTTATTGAATAGGGTGTCCTTTCCCCATTGCTTATTTTTGTCAGCTTTTTCTAAGATCTAATGGTTGCAGGTGCTTTGTTTTGTTGCATTGGTCTACGTGTCTGTTTTTGTTTGTTTGTTTTTACCAGTACCATGCTGTTTTGGTTACTATACCATTGTAATATAGTTTGAAGTCGGGTGACGTGACGCCTCTAGCTCTGTTCCTTTTGCTTAGGAATGCCTTGGCTATTTGGATCTTTTTGGTTCCATATGAATTTTAAAATAGTTTTGTCTAATTCTGTGAAGAATGTCATTAGTAGTTTGGTAGGAATAGCATTGAATCCATAAATTGCTTTGGGCAGTGTGACCATTTTAATTATATTGATTTTTCTTATCCATGAGCATATAATGATTTTCCATTTGTTTGTGTCATCTCTGATTTCTTTGAGCAGTGCTTGTAATTCTTGTTGTAGAGGTCATTCACCTCCCTGGTGAGCTATATTCCTAGATATTTTATTCTTTTGGTGGTGAGTGTGAATAGGATTGCATTCTTGAGTTGGCTCTCAGCTTGGATGTTGTGAGTGTTTAGAATTGCACATGATTTTTGTATATTAAAAAAATATTTTTGAAGTTGTTTATCAGAGCCAAGAGCTTAGGGGTAGAGACTATGAGGTTTCATAACTATGGAATCATGTCTGCAAACAGGAATAGACTGAATTCCTCTCTTCCTATTTGAATACCTTTTACTTCTTTCTTTTTGCCTGATTGCTCTGTCAGGGACTTGCAGTGCTATGTTGAATAGTAGTGATGAGAGAGGTTATCATTGTCTTGTTGTGGTTCTCAAGGGGAATGCTTCCAGGTTTTGCCCATTGAGAATGATATTGACTGTGGGTTTGTCATACATGGCTTTTAGTATTTTGAAGTATGTTCCTTCAATTCCTAGTTTATTGAGGGCTCTTAACATGAAGAGATGTTGAATTTTATCAAGCTTTATCTGCATATATTGAGATAATCCTGTGTTTTTGTTTATTCTTTTTATGTAAAATTCACATTTCAATGGCATATTAACTTTTCTTTAAAATAAATCAAAGTGTCAAAATCTAACTGCTGTTTATTAAGTGATAATGGTTAGCACTGAAAATTCAGAAAGTTGATTTTAACTATAAAATAGTAGTAACATTTTTATTGAAATAACAATACAAAGAATGTTAATTTAGCTCTATAGAAAGTGTTACAGGTAAAGTAGAACAAGTTAATGGTTCTCAAAGTTTATTTGATAGGTTCTACTTTTTCTCACTCACAAATGTTGTAGATAATTTTAGATGTCACAAAACCAAGATTTGATATACATATTAACGTTTTTTGCTCTGAAATAGTGGATAGTAGAGAAAACTGTCATACCTTAATCAGTTTTTTCTTGTGTAATCACAATGATTGCATTCATTTGGAATTACTAGTAAGCCTGAACTAAGTTTGGCAGAAATTTAGATATTTTCAAGCGTATGGATTTTAGGGATTTTTTTTTTAATGCCTTAAGGAATGTTCAACATATGGGCAGGAAATTAAATTATTTTGTCTCAGCACTAAAATTTTTTAAATACCCACCAAAGATACTGTTTTATAGTACTATTGTATGTTTAAGAACTATTATAGTAGTATATTTTATAACCATGATAGCAACAAACAGAAATGAAGAGCTACTTATAGAGCAAGTGATAAACACAGATCAAATGGGTTTTATGAGCAACAGAGTGGGTTATTACCATCCAAGGTTATTTACGGTAATGACAAAAGGAACCAATGTAAAAGATGCAAATTTATTCCTAAATACAGGTACTGAAAAATCTTCTGAATGAATTAACTAGATTTGTTTTTCATTTCCACATTACAGAACACAGTTCTTTTGGAAGTATTTATTTCCTGGAGTTATTGACTCCTGGAAAAGAAAAAATATCAATGGTAAGAATTTTATTTTCTAGAAACTATGTCCCCCAATTTTTTATGTGTGTTTGTTTCCTTTATGGCAATCCTAGGTGTTCAAAAAGCACTAACTTAAAGTTTAATGAATTAGATTTTAAAATTGTATGCCTTTATTTTTCTACAAATTGGTTTAGGCAATTTACAAAAAAGCACATATATACAAATTATTAAAAACAAGATAAAAATCTAATTAAAATGAGGACCCAATACTAGATTGGTTCTTGTGTAGAAAAGATGGAGAAAAAAAAAATAAATAAATAAATGTAGAGACCATGAGACATACCAGATTAAATATAATTGGTCTGGAAATTTCATTCTGAGTTTAGGGATGGTCATGAGGAAAAAGGAGACTGATTAAAAAAAACCTAATTGGTTGAATTAACAAAACAATGGGTGTATACACATGCATGTATACATAGCATTTCCTCAGGGAAAATTGAAATGAATTAGCAGGAAGTATAATATATTGCTCTGAAGGGTGATCCTTTTGATGATTCTTTTTTTCTAGGACTAATACAATTTTGTTTTGTTTTGTTTTGCTTTTCTCCACATCAAGTGGACAGGAGACAGAGCCAAAAAACAAGATGTTGCATCTTCTGGGGTGGTAGAAAACTATACAGAGGAGGTTCTAGGAGCAAACTTGGAGTTTAAGTGTCAAGGGAAGCTTTGTGGAGGGTGGAGCACCTGTGTTGAGCATTAAGAACAAACAAAGACGCCAGACAAGGGCGTCTCAAGATGGCAGGGCATACAAAGGAGAGGAATTAGCACCAACAGAGGCCTCAAGATAAGAAGGGACAGGAGATGGGCAAGGAAAGAGAACATTTTTAATGCAACTACAGAGCACAATGTGAGGAAAAAGGTAGTCAGGGCCAATCTTCAAGGGTGTTGTAAGAACTTGCTTTTATACAACAGGAAAAGGAAACCCCAGTTGGAATTTAACCAAGGAAGTGAATAATTCTATTAGGCAAAAGAAATCCCATTTTAGTCTTAAAATGAGGAATGGATTTGAAATTAATGCAATTCAGAAAAACTCAGAGGGACACTTGGAAGTAATCTGGGAGAGAGATAATGGCAGGGGCTGTATCGATGAAGCTTCTCTCTTTTCCTATATGTTACTTCTCAAAACTACAGATTTATCTCTTGGCATTGCTCTCTCCACTCATTCACTCACTCATTCATTCAACTAATATTTACTTTTCTCCTTTTATGTGCCAAATACTATTCTAAATCCTGAAGATACAGCAAAACGAAGGAAAAGGAAAACGAAGTCTCTGCTCTCATGGGGGTTAAATTCTTACACTACAACTTCCCCACACTTTATAAAAATGTGCTTCAAGCATTAGTTATTCCAGGACAATCTGCAGAGAACCCAAAGGGATATATGATATTGAGATGGGCAGATTATCTTGGATTATCTAAGTGTGGTCAATCAAATCACATGAACCCTGAAAAGTGGAGAACTTTTCCCAGCTGTGGTCAGAAAAAGATATGAGACAATGGAAGAAAGATCCAAAAAATGGCAGCTTAAGGAGTATTCCTGCTGCTAGTTGTGAGATAGGGGGGCAGCGCTGACCTGCTGGTGTCCTCCCCATGCAGTTTTTCCCCTGTGAGTTTTCTGTTCTGCTCCCTCTCCTCCAGACTGAGATGTGGAAATGACTCCCTGGTCTTCCTTGTGCCAGGGAGCTGTGCTATACCTTGTCTGTATAAGATGTCTCCTTATTCTGCCCAGATTACTCAGTTAGAGTAAGCTGTTTATTTTTGATCAAGATACTGATTAATCAAATGAATTCAGGTAAGAAACACAAGGACAGAGAGAAGACTTCTGTCCAATCCTCTCTCTCATGTCATTCCAGAGGCCTAAGTATATTGCTGCCCACTATGACTGTATCCTTGTAATAAATACTCCCTTTTGATCAGCTCCTTTAAAAAAGTATTACTTGCAACTAAATGCATACTGCCTAATATAGCAATAATTCTTTTAAATCTAGGGATTAATATGTCATTGATGTAAGAGTTTGAAGCAATGTGTCAAAAAGTCCTATGAAGAATCAGGAAATGGAATTGGTAGGCTTCAGAGAAATAAAACATCAATAATGCCCACAGATTGATTTTGGAAGTCGGAGGTCCTTTAACATAATGATTCCTTTTTTTGATCTAACACCATAAACATTAGGATAGCAGTTATATGACTAATAAGTATTTATTAGAAAATAATCTGAAAATACCATGTCACATTTTTTTTGCTGTTAAGTACTTATGTGTGAAGAAGTGTAAGAAGATGATTGCTTATCAACAGTATATAAATTCAGAGTCAGGAATCATGCTGATGCCAATAAACTACAGACTGTCCACATGGTTTGTGGAGATAGCGGAACCTTTGCTTTCTGAAATTTTGTTTCATGCACAAAATTATTTAAAATATTGCATAAAGTTATCCTCAAACTATGTGTATTAAGTGTATAGGGAACATAAGTGAATTTCATGTTTAGATGACAGTCCTACTTCTAAGATATCTCATTAGGTACATACAAATATTCTTTTTGTTTGTTTGTTTATACTTTAAGTTCTAGGGTACACGTGCACAATGTGCAGGTACATATAAATATTCTAAGATCGGAAAAATTTTAAACTCTAAACACTTCTGGTCCCAAGGGTTTTGCATAAAGGATACTCAGCCAGTATATCACTTTCCCTTATCTCTTCAGACTTCCTTCTTCGTATAAACAGAAACCTTCTCTTCAATAACACTCATCCCTATTTCCAGATTTTATCATTTATACAGCTAAAGCTGTTTTCACAATGACTTGATTTACCATTTCAGCAAATCTTGTTTTTTTGTAAAATTATGTGAATTTGGCTATTTTGATTATTATAATATTACAATGTTTTGAAGGTAATGTTTCCTAGAAAGGCATTCCATCTATGACTTTTTTTTTT
>NW_012114799.1:622946-645580 GCF_000951035.1 Colobus angolensis palliatus
AAAAAAGAAATGCCTGATGTGTTTTAAATGTAAAAAATTAAAACTTGTCTTCAGTATGTGTTTCATATAATTTCTATATTCTAGTAACAAGTCAAAAAAGGAGAACAACATTAAAAAGTAAATGTCTGGGTTAGTATTTGCATGTGTGTGTTTTTCAATCATCTGTTAAATAGACATACTCTCCACCCTCTTGGTAATTTGTAATGTCATTATTACATCTATATGCTACAGTCTATGACAGAGAAGCGGAATGTGATTTACAGGTAGAGAGATCAAAGAATATTTCAGAAGTGAGGTGATATGATTTAACTGAAGAGTGACAGATGATTACACCTCGCCTCAAGCCACCTGTGATATTAAAAATAAATTAAATCCCTCAGAAGAAAAGCAAAGCCATTCAGTTTCCACACCCGTCCGTAAGCTTGATGTTTATTACTTTTGGACTAGCAGCTTAGAGAAATATCCTTACATAGATTGATTCTTTCAAAGTTTGAATGAAAAGTCCCTCATGAGGGGGGCCAGAGCAATCTTCTCAAATATGCTGAATCCTAGAATTCCTAGTCTTTCCACAATCCTTATCTTGGGTGTATGGCTTTCATTATTTATACAAAAGTGAAAGCTGTCTTTATTTGGTTATACCTGCCAATCTTGCAAATTTATAGGTAATTTTTGTTCTGAAAATGTATATGAGCAATAGTACCTTATCAAGTACATGAAAAGGAGAGATTACTTAATTTATCCATGCAGTTTATGTAGAACTTGCATATACATTAGACTTTGTCCAGACCTAATGTGTTTACCAGAAGAGGGGTAAAACAAGAACACTGATGATGTCTCCAAACTTGCTGGTTCCCCCCCACCCTGAAATCAGGCACAATTTCCACAACCAATTTTAGAAAAGTGCAGAACATTACATGAAGACTATTGAGAAAAAATGTATAATTTTTTATACTCTTGCCAAGTTTAAGACTCACGATAGAGGTAGATAAATTGGTCATTTGCATATGTTGATTACTCTAAAGAGGTTATGCAGTTCTCAATATTTTTTGTAGAATTCCTTTAAGCAGGGGATCAAACTGTTTAGAAACCTATTAGAAATAAGATGCAGCACTCATTTGCTTTTTCTTTTCTGGGAAAGGAACAATACAATGGCATTCAACAGGTTCAATTCAACCAAAACGTAATAGATCAACTACTGTTCTAGGAATGGGGGAAAGAGACTTAATCAAGACATAGATGTGTCACTCACAAAGAGGTCACAGAATAGAGGCAAAGCAACCACACTGGTTATGCATTGCCACACAAGGATGGTAACGAACACACTGCAGGTGAGCATTTGGTCAAGGATGGCCACGGCTGAGATGACAAGGGCAACATGGCTCTGCTCCATGTGTCCTTCATCCTCCAGCAGGCTCCTCTGGGCAGGTTCTCCTGGCAATAGCAAAAGGCAAGAGCAAAGAAGCCTCAATTTAGAAGCTCATTTCAAGCCTCTGCTTACTTCATGTTTGCCAACATCCCACTGGCTAAAGTTAGTCACATGGTCAAGTTCAGTGTCAAAATGGCCAGACACCATGAGGGAATATCGTAGGATACAGGGAGGGCTTGAGAATTAGGGTCAGTTTTTCCTTTTGTCTCATGCAAAAATTGTATGCAGAAATAATTGCAGTGTGGTAAGTGCAATATTAGAATTGATAAGGCAGAAAATAGAGGTAATTTCATCTAAACAACCACTGTGTTGTTAGAAGAGTCTTTCTGGAGCAGGTAATCTCAGAAGAACTGAGATTTCAAGATAAAGCTGCATTTTTCAGGCTCCCAGGAGAGATAAGAATATTTCACATAGTGTGACTCTGTGAAAAGAGAATACCTGGAAAGAATATAATGAGTAAGTAGAACTCTAGGACAGCACATGACAGTATGTCAAGTATAGGTGTCAGGGACAAGGTCTAGAGAATGGCAGTTGAGGTTCTGAGGGACAGGAAACTGGGAACCACACCCTAGAGAGCCTCTAGTCGTGGTAGGTAATTCCCATTGGGGTATGTGGGAGGAGGAGGAAGAGTGAGAGGTCCAGAGGGGAATGCTTGCATAAAGGGAAGAATGGATGTACACAGGGAACCAAAGAAGTACCCAATAGAAGTTCTACAGCTTCACAGTATTTTTGAGATTCACTCCTGATCATGGTCATTTTGAATAAAATTCATCCACCTACCTACCTACCTGTCGTCTATGTATCTGATCTAATTATAGGTAAATTTCTCATGTAATTTGAGATTTACCATGCTACTCTACATAATCATTGCATTTACCCCACATCTTCTGTCCAGAGTTTCAATGCACATGGAAAGTACATTAAATATAAAAGCTTTCTTCTATTTTATACATATATGCTAACCACTAGACTGTGCAGAGCCAAGACGAAAACTTAATATGGTGAATTAACATCAGCAAAACCAAACCCAGAATACATACAGAACTGGGTTTTCTAGCTTGGTTTAATAAAAATGAAGTCACTGTTTGAAAATGAAGTCCATGTCAGTTCCATGAAGAATAAATTTAATGGAAAGAAGGAGATGAGGGAATGAAGGTACAGTGTAGGAATATGGAGCAATACTCCAGAAAATGGAGATTATTGAAAGGCTAGTCAAGGAGGAAATAGTGAGATTGGTGGTTCAGCACTCATTGACATAGTTGCAGTCAATTTGGATTTCACTTGTAATAGTGCATTACAATTGCTTCTCAAAATCTATTCAAACGTGTAGACTCATGTGCACACATCTGTGTGTATAAAAACACACACACATGTACATGGGTACATAGACACACAATCTATGAGTGAAATAAAGGGCACAGAAAATGAATTATTTGCAAGTATATGCACGCTCTGTAAATTTTATGCATAGGGTAAAATTGGGTTTTATGTAAAAAGGATTGGATGCTTCTGTTAAAACATAAATTCTATTATATACAGACACATAATAAGAACCCATCCATTATCTACATTGAATTTACAACCTAAATATAAAAGGATATTTTTCAGTTTATTAATTTTATCTAAACTTGCTTCTGTAAGGTTTTGTAAATAGGTGTGTACATGTCAGATTTTTAGGCAGAAAAATCTTAAAGCTAGATCACTAATTTATTCATTCATCCATGTAAAAAACAAAAAAAGTATTACCCTGTGCCAAGTACCAGACATGCAATGACAAGTAAGTCACAGCCCCACTTTTAGGAATTTACAGTGGATTAAAGACAATAAATGTAACTAAATAACGAACTGCATTTTGAGAAAGGGAATGCTAGGAGTAGGTTCTGGGAATTGTAGGAAGAAAGTAGTGAGTGAGTGATCATTTTTGTAGTTGTTCTTGTTATTGACTCTGAGATTTCGCAGAGTGACAGCTGATTCTAAGAAGTGAAAGACAAACAAGGAAGAAAAGGTCACTCCAAGGAGGGAGAAATAACTTGGGCACAAATACGTATGCATTAAAGGGTATGACATATTAAGACAACTGCCAATAGCGGAGTGCAGTTGGAATAGTGGCCATGAGGAAAATCAATACAGGAGAGGGAAAGGAGTCACATGCCCCTTCCATTTGTGGAATACTTGAGAAAGAACAGCAGGTTCATGGAAACATATGCATGTGTGAATACCACTGACTGTCCACAAGTCACTCACAGCCTAACTCCCTGTAATTATTGATTGTAGCACATTCTTCTGATGACATCAGTTTTAAAATTCTTTAGTTATGGTTGCTTTTTCTCTTTTTGACTGTTTTCTCCACTAAAGGAATTTAGTAATTGAACCCTGTTTATCCTCCTTTAAATGACTTGTGATTCAACTCTCTAGACCAGGATCTTAAACCTGCTATTTATTTTCAGAGGTTTCTCAATCAACTTGGGTGCAAAAATCTCAGCTGTTTGCGGGGTGGAGAGGGCAGTCTTAAGTATGGTTCTTTGGTTGCAAACAACAGAAGCTAATTTCAGTTAACATAGCTCCATAAAGGAGTGATTGGAAGTAATGAACCAGACTAAGTGTTAAACACCAGACTGGCATAAAGCAGGACCTGGATTGGATCCTGAAGCTGCAGCAGCAGCAATCTGTGGAAGCTCTCTGTTGGAGACTGACATTCATGAATTTTAGGTTCAACAGCTTCCCACTAGGGAGCTCTGAATAGGGAGCTGGGGTGGGTAACCTGTGAACTAGAGAGTTGTCTAACATTTTATTAACTGGAAGTAAGAAACACCAGCCGAAACTGTAACTGGGTATGTAGACGAATGCGTTTTCATTTTGGGCACCATATTAGTTCTGTTAGGATCCAGAAAATCTTTCCTTTGTGACATCTCTTTACTTCTTCAACCTATGAGTAAAATAAAGGGCACAGTAAATGAATTATTTGCAACCATATGCATGCTCTGTAAATTTTTTACATAAGGTAAAATTGGGCTTTACATAAAAAGGAATGGATGCTTCCATAATAGCTCTTTGAGGCCTGAGTTAGTTTTCTGGACAATGAAGTTGAATTCATGTCTGTGGTCCTTGGTCAGGTTTTCACTTCACACAGGTGTTGGGTGGTCTGTCCTTGTAAACCTCACAGCCCATTCCTTATTTCTGCTCCAGCTAAGTCTCTTCCCATCTGCGGACTTGCCTGAACATAAGCATATGTGGATATCAGCATTTAGTGTTTGTGACAGTCACCATTCGCAACCTCCGTACAATCCCTCTCTGCTACTTTTTCTGTTTTCTTTCCACGCTCATCTCCAAAAAGCTCTCAGAATGGTTCTGTCCTCTAAGTGATGTATCCTTTTTATTTTGCCTTGTATTTGCATTATTTATTCTAGTCCCAAATACTTTGTTTATATTTATCAAGCTTTGAATGCCTCATCCATAACAAATTATCTCTCTTTCTTCTTCTACTAATAACTTAACATCTTCCAAAGTTTGCAGCCATGGAGTAAAGGAGAATTAATATGCTGTTGGCAGTAAAATAGAAACCCACTGCATCATGTTGTGGGAGAAATTTCTAGTCTATCCGTATCTGATTCTTCACTTCTGTAGCTATTTAAGAGAATTACCCTTTTGTGTCTTCTCCCCTCACCCTCCACTTAGGTGAAAGCCTGTGAATAGTTCTGGTTAAGGGCTTTTCAGAGAAAGTAACTTTGTTCCTTTTTAGGCCAATGCCTTACATTACTGGTGTGGATCCTTCTGAACGCTCTACATTTCTCTTGATAATCAAGGAGTCTGAACTAGTGAGCCAAAAACTGAGAAGACAGCTGGCCTGGACAGTTGGCTAGGGCTGTGATGAACTTGGTGACAGAAGTAAACTTTTGTTACTTTAAGACATTGGTGTTTCTGCGTTGATATGTTCCTCCAGCATAACCAAGCCTACATGCACTGATAAAAATATAAAACATTTTCTAAAAAGTTTCCAAATAATATTAATTTATATAATTATGGTTTGGTCTTATTATCTGTTATTTAGTTATAGAGACATTAATTAATTTTTTTAAGAAATATATTCTTCAATGTACAAAAAGCTTATTTAGTAGCACATGCAACAGAAATGTCATTTGTTGTTTGCTATTTATAAATGTTAAGTGCCAGTAAAAGCCTATTAAAATCTTGAGAATAGCTGAGAGTTTGCCCCTGACCCTGAGCAAGAGAGACAGCAATGAAATATCAGCAGAAGGACTATCAGCGACAGCAAGTTCAATGCATTATTGAAGTCTGGGCTGGGGTCAAAGAAAATAAAGAAGGAGTAGAAACTATCTTCAGGAGAAAACAAGATGTTAACTTCAAAGGGTGTCTGTGCTATGACCATAAAGATACCATGATAGAAAGCTGTCAAGCTTCCTTCATAGAGAAATGTCAGGGAGGAAAGAGAAAAATGTTTACTCCTTTAAATACTTGAATGGAGAAAGGGATATTAATAGAAAAAGGTTATCACATTAACTGTTGGAGCATAAAAATAATTAAATGTAGAATAATAAAGAAATCATACAAAATCCAAGACCAAAATCAAAACTCTTAATAAATACAACACATGGATACAAAGGAATTTGGAGAATCACAAATTGTGGATAATGAAGGCAGTAAAATAAGTAGATGGCTGAAAAGAGATAGATACATAATAGATAGATAGATGATAGGCATATATATTTACATAACTTTTTTCTCACATTTCAATTTGGATTTTAATAGAATGCCATCACAGAAGACTCAGCATCTCCTTGTTTCTAATATCTTTATATGATTGTATTGGAAACTTACATTGTTAATATGTTCAAATTATGACCATATGTTTATATATGTGTTAGTTTTCTAAAGAAAGAAGCTGTTTCTTTATATAAGACTGTAGTTTATTTAAATTGTGCAAAACCACTAATTAGCTTTGGCATAAGAAGTATTAATAATTAATGCAAGATTATCCAGCTATTCACCTTGATAGCAACTCATTCAAAGAAAGAGAGAAAAGTACAGTTTACAAGGAAACAAATATCAGGAAAACACATCACTAATGTAATAAAAGATATATGGCAAGTTAAGGAAACTGAATCTTTCATTCTACCACTGGATCCATTATAGTTTAGTACTAGGAATGAATAGACTAATCAACTCTGCTCTTATATTTCCCAAGGAAACAAAACTCCAATGTTTACAGGGATAACAAGAGCACTTTGAAAAGCATTTTAACACCAGGCCTGTAAGATCAGTATGGAAGAAAAGATTAATTGCAAATAGACATCTTATTTTAAACTTCTATATCAATAGGAAATATTACCTTAAATCTTAATTGTGATTATGATTTAGATAACGAACCACCCTCAAAGTAATCTCCCCAGTCCAGTTTCTTGTATGTTCTTTCTCAGTTATCTTTGCTCTGACCCAGTTTCTAAAATAGATTCTCTATACTTCTGTTAGAATGATCTTACATGAACCAGATCCAGTAACCCATTTGCTCAAAATTTGTCATGGTGTCGCAATTGTATTAACACAGGATATCAAGGACTTTACAACTTGGCTGCAACAATCTTTCCAGACATACATGCTGCCACTAACCCCGGACTTAAGCAACGATCAATTCTTGGTACCTATGTTCTCCTTTTCCCTCTTTCTGGACCACCCTACACTTCCTCTGTGGACATCCTATTCATCCACCCAGGTTCAGTTCTTATGTGATCTTCTGTTTAAAATTTTCTTCAGAGGAGAATGAAGTTACAGGAAGTAAAAAAATTCATAAAATATGAGAGAACCTTGCATAGACCTCTTATGACAATGTCCCATGAACTGAGAAGTGTTATTAACCACTCAAATAACAATAGCTCGAAGAAGAAAAATAAAGGCAGGGAAAAATATAAGGAAAAAAAAATTTTAAAGCAACCTTGACCCCACCCCTCAATCCTTCCAGTTAGAATAACCCTTCTGTCTAATACACACTTGATTTCCATCATCACAGTCTGTTTCATAACATAATGTAGTTTATGGTGTATGGTTGTTTGTACCACTATATAGCAATTTTAGATAAAAATACTGTTTGGTATATTTGTTATATTTCCCCTATACCTTTTTGTTTTTAATTGCAGATGGTTAATAAATATCTTTGCATTTGAATTCGCCATCAATGCAGAATGAGGTTTACTTGCCATTGAAAATGAGCAAGGCTGAAATAGCTACAGTGATTTCACCCATATCTCAATTATTACAAATTCTATAGATTTACTAAGTGCAAACAAAATACAAGAAACAATGTATAAACTCTATAAGTTAACTATTAAGAGGTCATATGTGCTCGTTTCACAAGAAGTGGCATAATAGTGGTATAGGAAAAAGCTAGATTGAAGCTGATGGAAATGAAAGCAGAGATCATATTGATGATAAATTGTTGATGAACAAAAGATGAGAAAAAGAACTATAAAAAGAGAAAAATGACTATATCCTGGGGAAGGGATCTGAGGAGAGATTGTTTTTAAAAGCGGGGTTTGGAGTATGATTATTTGCTTAGAAGACGGACCAATTAGCAGTCGATGAGAAAAAATGAGAATTCATGGGGTAAACTCCTGAATAGTCCGGGAGCAAGGAAGCAGAAGGAACAATCTTGGTTTTTTGCCATCTCCTCCTTCTCACAGATGTGGTCAGCTTACTTATCCTTCTAGTAAAGGGAGAGAGACCATATTATTTGCAAAATGACCATTTGATACTACATAGGTGTGGACCTCATTAGCTGTGGAACTCAATAAGAGGTAGGTAGGATTCTATGCTGGCATTTGGAATGATTGCTTCGCTGAACAACTGCAATAATGAAAACAACAAACTTCTCTGGAACTGTTGGGTACATAAAATTTGGTGAATACTACTTTTTGAGTACTGTGCCAGACATTCACTTATGGGAGATGCACATGAAGATGAATAAGACTCAGTCTCTGGCGGCCGGGCGCGGTGGCTCATGCCTGTAATCCCAGCACTTTGGGAGGATAAGGCGGATGAATCACGAGGTCAGGAGATCGAGACCATCCTGGCTAGCACCGTGAAACCCTGTCGCTACTAAAAATACAAAAAATTAGCCGGACATGGTGGCGGGTGCCTGTGGTCCCAGCTACTCGGGTGGCTGAGGCAGGAGAATGGCGTGAACCCGGGAAGCGCAGCTTGCAGTGAGCCGAGATTGCGCCACTGCACTCCAGCCTGGGCGACAGAGCGAGACTCCATCTTAAAAAAAAGCAAAAAACAGACAAACAAAAATGAATGTCTCCACACTCAAGGAGTATAGTCTTGTACTAGTAGTGAGAAATAAAATCTTAATAAGATCCAAGATATTTCTGACACTTTTCACATGAGCAAAATGGATAGCAATTCCTACTAATTTTAGCTTTAAGAAAGTTCCTAATAACTCCAATTTCCATTTGAAAGTAAGAGCAACCTCAGAGAAGTGCCAGTCCTTCACAGTTTATATGCATTAGGATGGGTGACATTCTAAGTAAATGAATTGACTATATAGCCAGAAATAAAAGTAATAAAAGAAGCGAGGAAGGAAAGAGAAGAAATGAGATGACATGAGAGGAGACAAGAAGAGAATATAGAAAAATGAAGGGGTGAAATTATATGAAGTTATAGTTTAGAAAAAATCCCTCAAAAGTGGAAAAGTTATGTCAAGCATAAGGTCCAAAAAGAGAGTTACTTATTTAAAAATGTGATGAAATTTAGGTTCAGCAGAAGGTTGGGTAATGCAATACATGGTAGATACAGGAGAAAGTGCTATGACATAGATTGAATAAAGTTGAAGATGCAGAGTAGAGGTATGGTTGGAAAAAAGTTCTTGTATGTAACTTTTCTAGCAACTTTACTGAGGTGTAATTTATATGCCTTAAAAATCATTGAGATAAGTGTATAGTTCAATGAGTTTTTCAATAGATTTCTTTTTGAAACTCTAATGTAATAGCAATTAGAAAACCTATCCTAGGCCAGGCGCAGTGGTTCACCCTGTAATCCCAGCACTTTGGGAGGCCAAGGTGGGAGGATCACTTGAGGTCAGGAGTTCAAGACAAGCATGGCCAACACAGTGACACAGCATCTTTACTAAAAATATAAAGAAAAAAAAAACTATCCAAGCGTGGTGGTATGTGCTGGTAATCTCAGCTACTTGGGAGGCTGAGTCAAGAGAATCGCTTGAACCTGGGAGGTGGAGGTTGCAGTGAGCCAAGATTGCGCCACTGCACTCCAGCCTGTGTGACAAAGTGAGACTCCATCTTGATAAAACAAAGAAACAAACAAACAAAAAACCTATCCTACAACAATTAATTTGTAAAAGTCATTGTTAGCCTTTTGCAGATACTCAAAATGCCTAGATTCTCATTACTTTTTGCTATTTAATTATGCTATTTATTTGTGTTGTTTCCCTTTTTGTGATTAACTGATGAGTTTGGCAATTCCCTTTTTTAAATGAATTCATGTTCATTAAATAAGTGGACCTTCAGATTGGATTGGTTGTGGCAGTTAAAATCATGATCACCCTCTTGAAGCAATTTGTAAAGATTCTTATACTCCCTACATGGTTATATCCAGAAGGGGCACATGGAATAAACACCTCAGGGAAGCGGGTGTAAATGATATTGCTGAGAATTGTGGAAAGAACATTAAAGCTATGACCTCCTCCTTCGAAGTTTGCTAAGCTTTCAGTAAGTTTTGTGGTAATTACGATATGCTCAAAACCCAGTCGTAGTTGAAAAGAAAACCTGCACTTGGAAATAATGATCATTTCAGTTTCAGTTTTTCTCACATCTCTGTGCTTTTAGAATTTTGTGGAATAGGTTTACTGGTCTCTAAATAAAATGAAAGAAAAAAATAAATATGGCAATTATTAGAAGTAATATTTTACCATTTGATTATTTTAACTTCCAAAAAGACATGTTCACTTTTAATCAAAATTATTTACTTTGCTTTTGTAGTTTCATTATCTCATTGTTAAACATGTAATGTGCAAGTGTTTCAATGATACACTGTTTAACCATATACATTGACTGCTGCAGCAAAAAGTATATCTTTAGTTAATCTGAGATTGAGAAACAAGACGTTCCACTTAATTTTGCATTCTGAAAACTCATAACTGTTTGCATTTATTTTAAAAATGAAATGTAAACATCTATATTTTAATTATGCTCATATTATGATTAAATTTGAAAATTACCAAATACAACATGCATTTTATGAAAAAGTAAAGCTCTAGACATTACACACATACAAAAGGTAAATAGATAAATGATTGATTGATAGATGGATGGGGAAGGGTCATTCTTTTACCATGTTTCATCATTTTGTTTGTGCGAGGACTCAACCCAATGTGACTGCGTCCAGCCTTTCTATTCTCACAGTGCAAAGAACTTGTTCATTGCCCATGGTCTCAGCCCTGAGCCGTTTTCCTTGGCTCATTTGTGGACACTGCTTCACCATCAGTTTTATTCATGCAATAGACATTTACCACTTACTTACTGCATGCCAGGCATTTTGCTCAACATAGGGTACACACTTCAAATGAGGCAGAATAGGTTGCTGCTCTGGTAAAGCTTACAGTCTACTGGAGCCAACAATACACATGTAATCAAATAGGTAAGCAAGATAATTAGACTGTAGTAACTGCTTTGAAGAAAATAAATAGGGTGATGTGATAGAAAATAAATAAGGAGCCCTGTTTTAAATAGCTGATCAGCAAGGTTTCTCTAAATGTTGACAGTGAGCCCAGACCTGAGTGAAACTGAGCCAGGCATTTGAAGAGCTAGGGAAGGGCATTCAAGATGGAAGGAGAAAAAAGTACAGAGTCAAAAAACAGTGTGGCTATTTGCAGAATTGAAGGGGAAACAGTGTAACTGGAAATAAGTAAGCATGATATGAGGAGGTGGGAGAAGAGATGAGATGGAGTTAGAGAAAGGCAAAATGATTCAGAATATTTGGGCCTTGACAAGGAGTTTGAATTTTATTCTAACATAGATGGGAATATATCAATCTTTCTTATTTTCACTGAAATGCATTTTAGGCAGGAGAACGATATGATCTCATTTCTAATTTAAAAACCTCTGCTGTGTGTCATGGACACAACCTAGGGGAGGGCACGTGTAAAAGTCATGGAAATGGACACATAGCAGGGGCCAAGGCTGAGCTCTCAGGAAGAGAGGACCACAGATTGGAATAGAGGGCAGGAGTCATGGAAATGCCAAACATGGGCATGTCTCACTTTGCTTTAGAAATGAATCTCAAGGCTTCCTAAAGGCTCTGATATCACAGTAGAGAAGTGAGGGAAATAAGCAACTAGGGAAATGCTGAAGTTTTGACTAGAACAATGGTGCCTGATGGGTTACTTCACTAGTAATTTTCCTATTTAAATTCTGTTTTATTTCTTTATTTATTTAGACAGGTTTTTGCTGTGTTGCCCAGGCTGGATTTGAACTCCTAGCCTAAAGCCATCCTTCTGTGTCACCTTCCGAATTAGCTGGGACCACAGGTGCATGCCACTGCACCCATATGTTTTCATTCTTAACATGCCTGCAGGATTGCCATACTCCAGTGACTTGCAGCTCTTACCATTTTTTTTCCTTTTTTATTCTTTTTGCTAATGTTTTACAAACTGAAGTTACCTTGATTAATATTCCTCCTGAGTCAACCTGGTCTTTGGAATCCAAGGTGACAGTCACAAATGTGCCCCAGACTCACCCCATTCTGCAAACCAGGGTTCGTATTTCCAATGAAAAATGCATTGGTGCATTTGATGAGAAAAATATTTCATTTTCTATATTAATTATCTGGCAAGATATTATAAGCAAATAACTATGTCTCTTTAGAGTTTAACACTTGTGGCAGCAAGATGGAATCATGTCAAATATATTGGTGTAGACTATGAAAGAAACAGTACAGGGTCAGAAAGTCC
This sequence comes from Colobus angolensis palliatus, assembly GCF_000951035.1. Taxonomy (NCBI): domain Eukaryota; kingdom Metazoa; phylum Chordata; class Mammalia; order Primates; family Cercopithecidae; genus Colobus; species Colobus angolensis. Next base: position 635,348 of record NW_012114799.1, read on the forward strand.
AAGTTCTGGCCAATTGTTTAGTATTAGCAAATTAAAATGATAAAATCTTAGGTCTGTCTTTGTCTGCAGCTTTATATGTCACTTGATTCTAAGCACCCATACCATTTCAGTCATCCAAAACCAATTTGCACAGAAGGACAGTGTAGCTTAGTGGTTAAGTCAAAGCATGGCCTGTGGAGCCAGACTATCTGGGGTCAAACGTAGCTTGATTCCTTACTGCCTGTATGACAGCAGGTAAATTGCTTAATCTCTCTGGGCCTCAGTTTCTTCAATATGGGGATGATAACGGGGTCAACCTTCAAGATCATTATGAGAATTAAATGAATTAATATGGTTGAGACAATTTAAAAAGTGCTTGACTTGTAGTGAGCTCTATATAAATGTTATCTATTTTTATCATTATTTTGCTTTTTCTCCTCTTTTTCAGTTGTTCAGTCTACTTGGCAGTCTGCTACTCAATAGTAAATTCATTGACAGCACTGAATTTTATATAACTGATGAAAGACTTTAACCATGTGTAAAGGCTAAAATGACCTTAGGGGAATGCAATTTATATTATAATAGCTTAATGGAACCAATTATATTACATCAGCATAAAAATTTTTAAATGGAAAAATGTATTCACCAGTAAAAATGTCCTATATTTCAATAAGAATGTCTATATGCCAACTGTTTATTAGTTGAGATTCAAGAAATATTCAACAGTGAGGATTAAGTTTTATGATTTTAATTCAATATCCATTAATAAGTTAATGCAGAAGCAAAAAGAGCTTTCATAATACGGCATTTAATTATAAAATAGTCTTAAATATAAAGCATCTAGAATGTGTCAAACTTTTCAACAAATGTAACTAATTAAACCTTTCTATGGAGAAACTGGATTGTCTGATAACCCTAATTTAAAATTGTGGAAAGCAAATCTCCATAGCAATGAGGACCATGGGCATTCTCTTCATATCCACTCTTCCTGTTCACTTAAAAAGCAGAATTAATAATCAAGTGTATAATGCATCATTAGTTATAATGCATCTTAGCTCTGAATAGTGTTGTTAATACTATATAAAAGAAAATGGGTTTTGATTTCAAACCTAAAGTCACCAAAGGATAATTAATGTATAGAAGTAATATCTTAGTAGGACAACAGTGCTTAAGTAAGACAAATAATCTTTTATAACTGAAAGTTCAGTTTGAATAATTGGCATGGTGCGGTGGCTCACAGCTGTAATCACAGCACTTTGGGAGGCTGAGGTGGGCAGATCGCTTGAGCCCAGCAGTTCAAGACCAGCCTGGCCAACATGACGAAACTCTATCTCTACAAAAAAAAAGCAATGCAAAAATTAGCCAGGCGTGGTGGCATAATACTATAGTCCCAGCTATTCAGGAGGCTGGGGTGGGAGGATGGATTGAGCCTGAGAAGTAGAGGCTGCAGGGAGCCATGATGGCACTACTGCACTCTACCCTGGGTGACAGAGTGACACCCTGTGTCAATAAAAATAAAGAGAAAAAAAGAAAAAAACGTATATTTGAAATAAAACATAATTTTGATTTTTTTCATATTTTGTTATTTTGCTGAAGCTTCATTAATTTTAAAGAAAACTTGCACTTCCTGCAATTAGTCATTGTTTCATGACGGACACCTCTGTCACTACAATCATAAAATGTGTGGCATTAGTATAACATGAAAGTCGTAATTTACTGGCTCTGTCTTTTTATCTTTATAGATCATTATAAAATATCTGTTGAAAAAGAAGAGTTGAAGAATCTCTAAAATAAATTAGCATAACTGGTTGAAATAGTGGAATATAAAATGTTAATGGTCTATAATGGTAGGAATTAAAATCTATTTTGGTAGAAATGCTTAAAGAAAAGTTAATAGTTTAAATTTACATATTATCTCCCCTCCCAAACAAAAGCTTGCTGCATATTATTGAAAGTTTTTTTTTTTGGCAGGACAGTACAGCTATGTTCTTTTGGACAAAAATAAAATGACGTATTTGGATAAAATTGCATTTATTTAATTTAAATATTTTTTCTTTAAATATAAAAGAATAGATATACTATATTTTTCTATACTATGGAGTATAAAATGTTATTGACATTAAGTTAAACTAAAAATTGCAAAATAACATACTTATTGTAAAAAATATCAGGCAAATGAAATTGATAGTTAAAAAGGAAAGGTGGAGGCGGGGTGCAGTGACTCATGCTTATAACTGCAGCACTCTGGGAGGCCTAGGAGAGTAGATCACTGGAGGTCAGGAGTTCGAGACCAGCCTGGCCAAAATGGTGAAACCCTATCTCTACCAAAAAAGACAAAAATTAGCTAGGCGTGGTGGTATGTGCCTGTAGTCCCAGCTACTCAGGAGGCTGAGGTGGGAGGATCACTTGAACCCGGGAGGTGGAGGTTGTAGTGAGCTGAGATCCGGGCCACTGCACTGGAGCCTGGGAGACAGAGTGAGACCCTGTCTCAAAAATAAAAAGAAAGATGGAACACAATAGCTCACCACTGTAATCCCAGTGACTCAGGAGAAGACTCATTTAAGGCCAGGAGTTTGATATCAGCTTGGAGAAATAGTGAGAGACACCCCATCTCTAAAAAAAAAAAAGAAAAGAAAAAACCTAGCTGGGCATGATGGCATGAGCTTTTAGTCCCAGCTACTCAGGAAACTGAGGCAGGAGGATTGCTTAAGCCCAGGAGTTCCAGGCTGCAGTGAGCTATGATTGTGCCACAGGATTCCAGTCCGGATAACAGAGAGAGACCCTGTTTCGAAAGAGAGAGAGAAAGACAAAGAGAAAGGGGACTTACTTAGCCACTCAGTCCCGATTCCCAGTAGTAGACTATTCGGAGTATACCATTTTAGACCTTTTTCTTATGCTTATGAAACATATGGGCTCATGCATTTATACATGCACATATGTATTCACTTATGTGTATACCTTTTATGTAAAAAAGTGTTGTAACTAGATTTTGTTTTTTCAACTTGCTTTTTTCTTCAGTAAAAGATACATTTTTCACATACATCTTCTTATTTTTATAGCTACAAGTAATCCATTCTATTGATTCAACAAAATTATTTTATCTGACTTGGATACAGAGGTATTTTCCAATATTTTACTGTTACATAAAAATGTTGTAGAATGTCAAAGGGGCCCTTTGCAGAGACATCTTATAGCCCCAGCTGAAAGTCTTTTCAGGACTTACTCTTAGAAATAGAGTTAATCAGTTATTGGATTTGAGTATGTAGAGTTTTGAGAAATACAGTCAAATTGCCCTCTGAAATGATGGGGCCAGTTTACTCTCCTATCAATAGTATATGGTAACACCTGTCTCCATACACTCCTTGAAACACTAGATATTATTCATCTTTACATTTTGTCAATCTCATTAGTTAACAATTGCTGCATCATTATTGTTAAGACTTGGATTTGTTAATTGAACCTGGGATTGTGTTTTGGCCATTTGGATTTCTAGTTCAGGGAATTACTGAATTATATTCTTTTTTTTTTTTTTTTCCTAGGTTCTTTTTGTTACTTCTAAGTTCTAGAAACTGTATAAAGTGTGACTTTTTCTTTTTTATACTTCATATAGGTAACAGATAATTTTTCCAAATGTATCACTTGTCCTTTAAATTTGTTTACAAAATCTTAGTAATTCAGCAGAGAAATGCCTCTTAACCATATTCTTGAGTGCCAATGTAATTTTACAGGGATATTAAAAATATGTCAGTAGGCATTTATAGATAGTGTTAGAGGACAGAAGATTTGTGACTATATTATTATTAAAAGATAAATAAGATCAGATTCATAGTTATTCATATAAGGTTATTCTTTCCACTTAACTTCCTTATCTATTTTCTTAGCAGCGATAAAAAAGTAAAACACACACAGTCACACATTACATTCACATCACTGTCCTCACATATGGGCTGTCTGATTGAGGAATCAAGAAAAATAATAGACATTTCACAATGTATATACATATCAAAACATTATGTTGTACATCCTGCTTGTAGACAAGTTTTATTTGTCAGTTATACATTGATAAAGCTAAAACAAAGAGAAATGATGGAAGGTAGGGAAATAAAATGACTTGTTCAAAATAATGTAAGAGAGATTATCCTCATTATACTTGATTTACAGAGACTTAACACCCAAAACAAAACAAAATAAAACAAGCCTTAGAATATACGTAATTGCAGAAGACTATGGAAACTGACAACATTTTCTTAGGCAGAAAATTCATAAGTTTGATTGCGGCCCATGTATATTATAGAGAAAATATATCTAAACATGGATTCTACATAATTAAAATTGTATTGTATAAGTTTTAAGTGACTATTTTCTAATAATTTACTGGTATATTTGGTATTGTAGCAAATTAATTTTTACTGCTCATAATTTGATCTTCAAAGTAGTTCATCCATACATGCTACAAAAATGTAAAATGAACCCTGAATAAATCTCACTTGGTGATTTTCTTTCAAGATTAAAGTGTAGCTTTTGCAATAACAAGTTTTTAAGATATAAGATTATATATACATCATATTTACACGTTGTCAAGCATGACAGATTGTTTAGTGATCACCACTAATTATCAAATATCTTAACTACTGACAGAAATTTAAGATAACTGAGGACAAAGCTATAGCAAGAATAGAGAAAGCCTACCAAACAATAGACTCAAACAATAATAATAAACATCATGATTTTTATTACATGTTTGTTAAAACAGTAACAAAATGATAGGAAACGTCAAAAGCGATGAAAAGAACTGATAGGATCTGTCATGTAATTTTAAAAATTTCTAATGTCTTAAAAGAATTTAAAAAGTTTTTAATTTTTTAAATAAATAGAACAGCTGTTCTGATTATTTTGACTCTCTTTCCCCACTGAGCCTGGTAAACATTTTTAATAAAGTCAGATAACAATATGTACCATTTTAAATATCCAAGCTAGAGAAAATCTCTATGTAAAACCCTACTGAAAATGGTACCAAAATTCAAGTGATTTAGAAAATATGATAAGCTGTTAGATCAATGAAACTATATGGTGAGATCATTCAGTGGAAGAAAATGCTGACAATTTTTTTTTCTCTAGGAAATGCTAGACTATGTCTTTCTCTATATTTGAACGTGACGAAATGTCCTAATTTGTGTGAGATGAGCCATGCTGAATTATATGGTCCAGCATGGAAAATGTCAGCAGTGTGTTAGGAATTACAGAAGGAAAGAACTCCAATTCCTACATTGTTGGTGGTAACAAGCACGTATGACATAAAACATTCCTCATTCTTAAAATATTTACCTTAGTGAGTTATAAAATTATCTAGCAATGTCATGAAGAAATCATTTGGATATATACCTCTATTAAAATATTAGTGTCATTTTTTATTTGGAAATGAACCCAACTCCTATTTAAAGAGTCTTCTACAGTTGAAACCAGAACTTGGAAGTTTGCGATTCTGTTATTATCACAAGACACCAGGTAACAATCGAAAGGAACGAGAAAGAGACGAGGTGGTTATTTTCTATGAGGAAAGAACAAAGAGTAGTGTCTTGTCTCTTACTGGAGATTATGTCCTGAGATTCTTGAGAATCCCTATGTTGTTATAGACAAGTATTTTGCACCAACTAGCACTTTTCCTGTGATTGCACAATTTTATCAACAGCACGATTTTCATCTGTACCGAAATGTTGGTTATATAGAGAAGAGCTTTTTAAAATGTGGTACCCTGGATAGGAAGTATCAGGTCATTGGTCATTTCCCCGACCTACTGAATGAGACCTCCTGCATTATTTTATTTTAATTCAAATTACTTAAAATATAATAGAACGTACCAGTTCTTCACTCACACCAGTCACACTTCAAGTGCTCAATAGCCATATTTGGCTAGTGGTCACCATATTGGATAGGAAATATATAGAACATTTCCATCATTGTAGAAACTTTACTGATTGCCAATGTCAGGACAGTGATCCAAACTGCTGAATTCATCAGGCTACCTTTAATTATTGAAAAACTGCTAATATCCTCACTCGCCTGTACTTCTTTTCTTTTACTTCCTTTTTGTCATGACCAGCAGAATTTTAGAGATCAGATGATTTTGCATTAAGATGTCAGCGGAAGGCAGTATTGGAAAATCTCCCTCCCAAATTTGCCAAAAAAAAAAAAAACCACAAAACAGGTTAAGAAATTGATAAGATTCACTATTGGGAAATAAACATAAACATCAAAAAGTGGCAATCAAAAAAATAAAAGAAAATTCTGGAACTGGGTACAACACTATAGAGGAAAGAAGAGAAGTTAGCTAAGTACTGATAACTTTAATGATATTTCTCCAGTTTGGATAGAAATATATTAAGAATACCGAAATTAAACCAGGGACAGTTTTTAGAATGAAAATAGCTCTTGAGATTAGAGGATTTTACACAGCAATATAGTACTTTGGCAGAGGTAGAAAAAACCCAGTGATTGCTTTCTTGAGGTGGGGGATGGGTGTGGGAGGTTGCTGTCTTGCAGAACCCCTACCTGTCTAGGGGAGTTGGCTCTAGTACAAAACATGCAATTTCAAAGAAGAGAATGGAGCTATGTGCTCCAACAAGGAATGGTCTCAGCTTTATCCAAGATAAAGCTAACTTCGTGACTTCAGGTATAAAAAGGTAGATTATTTTTACTATCCACCATTCAAATAATAATTTCAAAGGAAAAACAAAGGTATTAGATAAGATGGTAAAAGTGCGAAGAATTCATTCACTTATGTTATATCATAGTAAATAGAAGGTGTGAACAGAGCTGCCCAAATTAATGATGTATGAGATTTTAAAAATGGCATATAACTTTGCAAGCATGTTTGGTCAAGGGTAGGGTGTGTGTTGAGAGGATCATAACACACAAAATATAAAACAACAGAGACAACATGAATTCAGTAAAAGAGAAAAATGTTAATAAGCAGCAGAATAAAAATTATCAAAGCAAACTGAATATCAAAACAACTTTGCTACAAATATTAATATAATAAATGGATGAAAGCCAAAATAATCAAAGTAGGATTCTTGACTATCAAGCTACTAGCATAGAGGGAATTAATCAGAGTAAATGTGAAGAAAAAGACCGAGAGAACAGAGTAATTAGAAGATGATAGATATGGAAGATGGACAAAGAAGATTGAATGTAAAGATAATTGATGTTCTCCAAGTAGAAAATCCAACAAATGGAATGGAAAATAGTAATGAGGAAAGTATTATAGGAAAAAACTGAAATGAGAGATCATTGAAACTGCAAACTAAATAGGCACAATAAATAAAATACTAGGAGAATTTATCACTGAACCACCAGCATGCATATCCATCCTGGTTCATCTTTTATTGAACTTCAAGGATGAAGAAATAATTTTTTGCAGAAAAGTTACTTACAGAGGGAAAGAGTATGCTGTTTTCAAACTTCTGCACTGAAATATTCTACACTAGAAAACAATGTAAAACTATCCACACAGTTTAAAAAGGAAAGTATGATTCAGCAATTCTGTGTTATTTCCAGTTACATTATCATTGGAGGAAAAAGGCAACAGGCAAACATTCTCAAATGTGAACAAGAAAAGCCTTCATGGAATATTGCACTTACATTTTTCTTGGGAAAAAATTACCTGCACAATGATAAATTCAGCCAAGAAATACGTTAAAATAACTAAGAAATAAAGATACCATGGTAGAAATTGCAGTAGACATTGACTCTATTTAAATATAAAAGAAAATAGAAATATTATAGATGTAGAATGGTATATAAATGCTGAATAAAGCAACAAAATCAGAGAGAAGGTAGGAGAAAAAAATACAGAGGGGAAAAAGTTCTAATCATGTATTTCACAGCAAAGAATCAACTAAAGCTGTAAAAATGAATTATGTAGTTTAAATTGATTATAACATTTTAATGATTTTTAATTTCTAAACATTGTTGAGCATTTTAAAAAATCGTATAATAAACATTTATGTAAAGTTCAGAAGTTTTACTTCTACTTCAAATTATTTTACTTTCATTAAATCAAATAAAATTTACTTGGTTTATTTTAAATTTATTTGAAACTTCTCATTTAAAATTAAACATCCTTTTATTTAAAGCAATTGATTGGCTGGGTACAGTGGCTCACACCTATAATCCCAGTATTTTGGAAGGCTAAGGTGGGTGGACCACTTGAGGTCAGGAATTTGAGACCAGCCTGGCCAACATGGTGAAACCCCATCTCTACTAAAAATAAAAAAATTAGCTGAGCTGGTGTTGTACTCCTGTAATCCCGGCTACACAGGAGGCTGAGGCAGGAGAATTGCTTGAACCCAGGAGGTCAAAGTTTGCAGTGAGCTGAGATTGTGCCACTGCACTCCAGCTTGGGTGACAGAGTGAGACTCCATCTCAAATAAATAAATAAATAAATAAAGCAATTGAACACTGATTTTAAAAATGCTAAGTTAAGATAGAAATAAAAAGCATATCTTTACATTTTTGTATTAGCACAAACATATTTTTACTAGACACCATTCACTAGTTATTTGATGTAGGATAAATGTTTCTTCTTTGAGTGCATAGCCCTGAGTTGAAATTCAAATTATTCCTTTCAGAATAATCATACCACAGTATATTTCCTATGGTCTCTAATTTCATTTTTTTTTTAAAGAAGAGTAAAACATTAAAACATTTAAAACATTTGCAAAATAATGTGATTGCAAATACTTTGGCCGGGCATGGTTGCTCACGCCTGTAATCCCAGCACTTTGGGAGTCCAAGGTGAGCAGATCATGAGGTCAAGAGATCGAGACCATCCTGGCCAACATGATGAAACCCCATCTCTACCGAAAATACAAAAATAGCTGGATGTGGTGGTGGGCACCTGTTGTCCCAGCTACTCGGGATGCTGAGGCAGGAGAATTGCTTGAACCCGGGAGGCGGAGATGGAGGCTGCAGTGAACTGAGATCATGCCATTGCACTCCCGCTGGGGCAACAAGAGCGAAACTCCATCTCAAAAAACAAACAAACAGACAAGCAAATCCTTCTAGATATTTTCCTGTCTCACCCGTCAGTCTTATATTTTTTTCTTTAACATTAATTCTACAAGAGTTTTTAACCGCTTGTGTCAAGTCTCTCCAAATATTCCATTTAATTTTTATAGATGCAACAGATTTTTATATATTATTATGTATATATATATTTCTTACTATCACTTTACAGTATGCATCACTTAATGAGGAGAACACATTCCGAGAAATACCTTGTTAGGTGATTTTTGTTTTTGTGCAAACATCATAGGGCCTACTTACACGAACCTAGAAGGTTCACTGCCCACTACCTTCTATATAGGATTTAGCTTATATCCCGGCTGGGTGCAGTGGCTCACACCTGTGATCCCAGCACTTTGGAGGCTAAGGGGGTGGATCACTTGAGGGCAGGAGTTCGAAACCAGCCTGGCCAACATAGGGAAAACCCATCTCAACTAAAAATACAAAATTTAGCTGGGCATGGTGGTTAATCCCAGCTACTCGGGAGGCTGAGGCAGGAAAATTACTTGAACCCAGGAAGGGGAGGTTGCAGTGCACAGAAATCTTGCCACTGCACTCCAGCCTGGGCGACAGAGCGAGACTCTGTTTCAAGAACAAAAAAGGATGAAATATATTCCAAGGCTGTATGGAACAGCCTGCTGCTCCTAGGCTACAAACCTGAACAGCCTGCTACTCTACTGAATACTGTCGGCAATTGTAACACAATGGTATTTGTGTATCTAAACATACCTAAACATAGAAAAAGTACACTAAAAGTACTGTAAAAGGTAAAACATGGTGCACTTATCATGAATGGAGCTTGCAGGACTTAGTAAGTTGTGAGTGAAGGAGAGGACATAGGACATTACTGTTCACTACTGTAAGCTTTATAAACACTGCACTGCACACCTAGGCTTTGTTAAATTTATTTTTAAAAAATTCAATAGTAAATTTACCTTAGCTTACTGCTAGCAATGTTTTACTTTATAAACTATTTTTTTTACCTTTCTTATTCTTTTGTAATAACACTTAATTTAAAACACATGGTACAGCTGTACAAAATATCTTATGTCATCATATCCTTATTCTCTAAGCTTTTTTCTATGTTAACATTTATTTGTTTTCATTTTTTTCTTTTTAAAGTTTTTGTTAAAAATTAAGACACAAACACACACATTAGCCTAGGCCTCCACAGGGTCAGGATTATCA
>NW_012114799.1:646105-673390 GCF_000951035.1 Colobus angolensis palliatus
AAGAAGTCTAGTATGGTAAATACATAAACGAGTAACATTATTATCAAGTATTATGTTCTATATATAATTGTATGTGGTATACTTTTATATGACTGGCAGCACAGTAGGATTGCTTACACCATCATCATTACACACGCACACGAGAAATTCATTGTGCTTTGACATTAAGACAGCTGTGGTATCACTAGGCAATAGGAATTCTTCAGTTCCGTTATAATCTTATGCAACCACTGTCATATATGAAATTTGTTGTTGACCAAAACATCATTATGTGGTATATGACTATATTACTATTCATTAACTGCAAAAATAAAAATAAACAAAATTACAAAATGCAATGCAACAATGAAATGAAGAACAAAGCCTGACTGTTTTCTGGATGCTGGACAGAGGCTATCGTTGATATTTTTGGTTGTGTGATTAGCAAATATTGACCCCTTCCTCCTTCCAAAAGAACCGCAATGCCTCTATTCTTCTGCTACGGAGCTCATGTGCATTAGTGCAGTATAATCGGCACATTATATTCCCCTAGTCACAGTCACTATTAACTGTGGACACGTGACTTAGACAATCCAATCAAGCTAAATTATAGAACACTTTCTCGATTAGAATACTGAAAAGAAACCTTCTTTCTCAGCTTTTAGATATCTACAAAGAAACATGTAGGTCCAGTTGCTGATAGTAACCATTCTTCACCCTGAGGACAGTCAATACAGGATGTAACTGGCACTGTAGGGAAATATATGTTGCAGTCTTCAATGGCATAGAGTCAATGGATCCATCGCCCTGAGATCCACCCTATTTCTGGATTCCTGCTAGGTAAGTAAGTCGTTTTGTGTATAAGGATGGGTTCAGTAGGATACCTAAAGCATCTTTACTGACATATTCATTTATGAATCAAGGGCTCCAGTCTTTCGTGCCATATAAATGACAAATAATAAATACACAATAATCAATTGTGTGCTAGAGTGCAATTATAAACCCCTGAGGCCATGGATCTTCAATCTCCATCAGTTTTCAAAACTGAATGTAACATCTGTTGAATTTAGAGGTCTGCCCTAATCAGTTGTTTCCCTAACTTCAAATGAATTCAGTCAAATTGGTCCTGAGTTTGGACTCAACCATTTCTATGTAAACTAGCACTTGTTAGGAAAATCAATGAGAACAAGTTCACAGCTGCTGACCCTCTAGGACAATAACAAAAAGTGAAGCCCAAAGAGTGATTGGCAACTAGAATAGTTGTGATCACCATTCAATCAATCTCATTCTAAATAGGGTTTTAACAACACAGAAAATCATCTGTGGAGAAACAACTTGTTCATAATAGTCTAACTTGTTTCTAAATTGTGCTACTAAAAAGAATGACACAGAGAATCCAGGTTTTCAGGCTGGGTTTTCATCATCATCCATGATGAGTCCAGAGGGTGCCCTTGGTCATTGTATTAGTGCAAGGTATTCGTCACAGAAGTGAATGAACAAACCATGAATATCTCACTATAAAAAACAGATACAAAGATAATATGGAAAACAACTATTTTTAAAGGTTGATGGGTTATCTTCTTTAGTCATGAAAAATTAAACATCTGAAGAGGTTGTGCCTTAGAGAAAGTGGGTAGTCTCATATTCTGGTTAAATATCCCTTACTCCCTTTTTCCTGTGTTTCTTGTAACATCTTATGGCATCTTTCTCTCCATTTTGTTAATGTCTGCTTTCTCTCTTTTACTTTTTAGTCACGATATAGAAAAAGTATAATGTTGTTTATGTCACAGCAAACTAAATGAAGATTGGCACTCATTTACATCTCTGTGTGCAACAATTTTAATGTGCCAGTTCTTCCGAAGGTGTTTTTACATATAAAGTTAGAGCACTATTTATAGAAAGAAAGTTTTATTTTTTCTAAAACAGATTCAAAATATAAGTGAGCAAGTGGTGGTGATTTTGAGAGGATAAAAAAAAAACTTTTCTGGGAACCTATAATGGTACCATGTAATCATAATTCAGTTTACCTATTTGCCAAGACAAGAGGTAAATCGATTTAAAAAAATAGAAAGTTAAATTATGGCAGTAAAAAAATCACTTTCTGAAAGTGACTAGCAAGCCATAAATCATAATATCCAAATGTGACCTCAACATTTGAATTCGTTTTCTTATCTCTCAAATTGCTTGTCAATTTTACAAGACTGCCCTAAGCTCTAAATGTGATAACACTAGTAAAACATGAGGCATCACATCTGACACAGAAGAGGTGATCGCGTTGTACTCTTTTATTTCAATTGGTTATGTATTGAGCTGAGTTATGTTTATCAAACACATATCACAAAATGTATCTCCCTGAATTAGCTACTTGAGTTGTCTGTTCTTTAATAACGACGCTCTAAACAGAGCCTTCTTGTTGCTGCTCCTCAACTTCCTAGTCTGCAAGTTAGTTAGATGGAACTAACTTAATTAAACTAGTTAGATGCACATTCCATGTGCTCTCTACCTTGTATTTAACTCAGTCATCCATCACTTGCCTGTCTATTCTACTAAATGTTGAATCACTTGAGCATCGGGGATGCAGTTCCTGGAGATCAATAATCTTGGGGTTGGACAAAACAACAAATTGCACAAATGTATTGTTAAATCCTAATTTATTTGGTGTAAAGTAAACAAAGATGCTTTAAATATATCATTACTTTGAATCACATATTAATACACAAATTTAAATGAAAAAACTGAAAATCCTTGATTTGTTCTGCTTAGCTGGCATGGCTGTAGGTAAAATTCAGATAAACTTGATCCCTTGTCCAGAGACAATCTGATTATTATTAGGAGATTAGCCACTATCTGTCCTGCATATGATGCGTCCCTGTTTCTCCTCACTGTGGCAAAGTGACATATCGTTTTCATCAAATGCATATTGGAAGAGTTCAATAAATAAAAATACTAACAACGTAGAAAATAGTTTTCACTCTTATAAGGTGCAGCTTTTAAAATATGAATCAGCTACATAGAGTCAGGGCTGCTAAAATATTGCTTTGACCTGTAAACCTATGTGGATAAAACTTCTGGAGCAGGTTCGCATCATTGTCACAGACTTCACCTTTACTTAAGTCATATCTAGATTTTTGTCTTAATTTATTTCCCCATTTTAGCTCTCCACTTATTTCATCTTAAGGCCATAACTAAGCTTGCCAGCAATTATGTTGGAAACTTGTGCATGCTCCAGGCTAAGCTTGGCCATCCTCTGCCTTGATCGTTGTCCAAGTTTCCAGTTTTCCTCTTTTATTGTCTGAATCATCTCTGCCAAGCAGAACCTAGACATTCAGCCATACCCAAGGTAGAATAAAGGGTGAGATAAGACTGACTTTTGGCTATTGAGAGTAGATTCCAGTGATGTTAATTAAGGCAAATAATAATAGCATCTATAAAACATGAACCCTAAAATTCGAGTGGTTTAAAACAATGCAAGTATTTTGATTACATTGTAATTTAATGAAGGTTAGTGGGGACTGGAGTTGGGGGGATTTCTTCACTATTGAACCAGTTTGGAGCCAGGTGCCTCCTTTAGATCCTTGGACTCTTGTTCATTCAGCCCAATGACAGGAAAAATAGGCTAGTGTTATTGTTGTTGTTTTGGTTCTTGCCTAGAAGAACCACATAGCATTTCCATTCACGATGCATTGACCAGAACTCAGTCACATCATCACACATAGCTGTAGGAATGCTGGAAAAGGCAGTCTAGCATGTGCCAAGGAAGAGACAATACAGATGTCAAGAATTTCCAAAAGTCAAGCAGATAATCCTTGGAAGTATCAATCCAAGGGGTTTATAATTTTATAAAATAATTATTGACTCATTCCTTTAATTTAGTGTGTATGGGTGTGTGTCAATACACATGATACACACATACACACACACACACACATATATATTTCCTGCTATAATCTCTGTATAATTTAGAAAACCAAAATTTAAACAATGACCGTATATTGTCAAAATACTAAAGGAAGCTATGTAAATTCCTTTGTAAACTTAGTAATGCTCTTCCAAAACAAATAGTCTTTCCAAAAATTTCATATGCCTTTAATACTTTAGAGTATTATATAGTTCTGTTTTTATACCATGTCATACATTTGCTGTAATAATTCAAGAGTAATATGAGTCTGCATTATTGTGTGAAAAGTATATGACATCAGCCAGAAGTGTTGAAACTACCTCCAACTTTTTGGTGGTTAACCTATCAGATGATTCCATTAATCTACCAGCAATAAATAAAAATATTTCATTTAAGCTATTCCAGTGGATATTGACATAACTAAATTAATCATTTTGTCATTTGTCATTTTATATCTTCATTGTCCAATAATAGTTTACTGTTTGTTTAAATATGTCAGTTGACCCAGCTGTCAAATATTAACAGGACAGTGTTTGCTTACTATGGCCCCATGAAATGAGGTGCATAACAAATCTGAATGGAATTGGTTGGCTCAGTCCAGAATGTGAAATTGATGAGGTCATTATCATCACTTCAATCATTGTTCAAATTGGAAAACTTGTTGCAAAACCACAGAAACATTCACATTGCCTTGACAAAGTAATAGGCAAATACTGTCAGGTACTGCAAAGGTACTCTGGGGAAAGAAACTGAATGGTTGGAAAAATCCTTTATAGTTCAAGAAAAATTATTCACTCAAATTACAAAGTCTTGCTGAAAAATTAGTAAATGTTTACTATATGAAAAATGAAAGTATTGTAAGTATTTTGTTATTTAATATATTCATAAACAACCCGGTGTAAGGAAATAAATTTTATAAACAGATTGTTCATTATTTCTGGCTGTGTACAATGTATAATACACTATTGTAAGTCAGATTCAGACATGGCAGAGCATCTAAACGCAGAAACCACTTTACTTTGGAATACCTTATTCAGTTACTCATCTTCTAAGAACATACAGTGAATGCCTAATAACTGATTGAGATGCTGGACATCAAAGATAAAAGAAAAATTTTCTTACCATCAAGGAGATTTCTGTTTAGTGGAGGGCAATACGTGGAAAAATTAATAATATAATGATATGCCTATTAAAATGGAAGTCTATATGAAGTTTGGTGAAAGCACAGGGTACAAACATCTGAGTGACCAAGAGGAATGAGAACAGGTCTCAGCTTAAATGTGAAAACTGAATAAATTTTTTTTCTGCCTGTATAGCAAGATAAGGAATACCTTTCAGAGCCAGCAACAGCAGAGGCTAAGACATGAAGATATGATCAACAAGATGAGACCACAGGTGTAAATATGGGAATGAGCTAAGCACACATTTTTAGATGTTATGCTTTAGGTAAAGCAGGCTCAAATTTTTTTGAGAAAGAGTAGAATATAATGAGGTTGGCTTATGTGAAATATCCCTTGGATGACTGTATGGACAGAGAGTTTTGTATGTTATATGCAGTAAGGGCAGATATTTTTGCATTTTACATGCCGAAGAATCACCTGAGCTCCAATTCTGGAGATTCTTATTCAATAAGTCTAATTCGATGCCGATTAGAAATTTGCATTTCTAATAAGCTCCCAAGTGGTGTTCATGCTGCTGTTCTCTGATATTTTGGTTAGCACTCCAGAAGAGGCGAGGAAAATGCCCTGGGAATAATAATAATGATAATGATGATGTGAAATAAGGCAGAGGCGATAAGGATACAGAGAAACTCAAGACTTTTTAGCAGATGGAATGACCAAGACTTTTGGGCCGTAAGACCTCCCTGGGATGTATAAACCTTCCAGCCTTTCACTGTTTTTCACTTTTACCCCACACCCTTCATTTCTCATTTTGCTTTTTACTTTGCTTACATGATCATTCATAATGGCTTTCTCACATATACTTTCCCTGCCTTTTTCCCCATTCCCCAATTCTGTGCACTTATCTTGATATACGACTCCTGGTTAAGCCCGGCCCTCTCTACCAGTGTTCTTCTTAGCTTCAAATTTCACTGAGAACCCAGACCACTCAGAAGAAAGCCTCTGCAGGCTCTCCACACCATGTTCATCCAGAAATCCATCTGTGTTCACACACTCTGCTGGCCTTCCCGCTTCCACAGAGCAGAGTTTCCAAATATATCTCAGGACAACTCACTTTGGACACCAGATCTATGCCTTCTCACTTGCTCAAGAACACTGTTCCAATAATTATCAATTGTTTTCCTCTGTTCTGAATGCTTCCTAATAGAATATTTTTTATTCAAATGAGAATCTTTGCTCAACTTTACATCCCCTTGTAATTATTATTATTAATTTTGCTTCTCTTGGTACCAAAACACCTTGAAAATATGACTGACACCTGCCATTTCCACTTTCTCTCTTCTCTTGTTTTTTTTTTTTTTTTTTTTTTTAAGACAGAGTTTCGCTCTTCTTGCCCAGGCTGGAGTACAATGGCGCTGTCTCGACTCACTGAAACCTCTGCCTCCCGGGTTCAAGCTATTCTCCTGCCTCAGCCTCCTGAGTAGCTGGGATTACAGGCATACACCACCACCCCTGGCTAATTTTTGCATTTTTAGTAGAGGTGGGGTTTCACCATGTTGGTCAGGCTGGTCTCAAACTCCTGACCTCAAGTGATCCACCTGCCTTGGCCTCCCAAAGTGCTCGGATTACAGGCATGAGCTACCATACCATGCCCAGCCTTCTCTTGTATTTTTTTTTTTTTTTTTTTTCCGAGACGGAGTCTCACTCTGTCGTCCAGGCTGGAGTGCAGTGGCACGATCTCGGCCCACTGCAAGCTCCCCCTCCCGGGTTCACACCATTCTTCTGCCTTAGTCTCCTGAGTAGCTGGGACTACAGGCGACCGCTACCGCGCCCGGCTAATTTTTTGTATTTTTTTTAGTAGAGACGGAGTTTCACTGTGGTCTCAATCTCCTGATCTTGTGATCCGCCCGCCTCGGCCTCCCAAAGTGCTGGGATTACAGGCGTGAGCCACCGCACCCGGCCTTCTCTTGTGTTCTTAAACTAACTTTATCATGGCTTTGCCTCCACCTTTGAGGTGAAATTTCTCAGGTCAAGATCATAAACGGCCTCCACATTGTTGTGTGTGCTGCTGTCTTAGTCTATGCATGTTGCTGTAACAGAATACCTGAGACATTTTTATAGTTTATAGTTTGTACAGTTATATATAGTTTATAAAGAAAAGATGTTTATTTGACTCATGAATCTAGTGGATGGCAAGTTCAAGATTAGCCAGTTGCATCTGGTGAGGGCCTCCAGATGCTTCAACGTATCACAGAAAGAGGAAGGGGAGCAGGTGTGTGCAGAGATTACATGGTGAGAGAGGAAACAACAGGGAGAAACTGAGGAAACCAGAGTCTTTGAAACAAGCTACTCTCAGGAACTAACCCCTTCCCTGGAGTGCAAAAAATTAACCCTGCAGGAGGGCATTACCCTGTCCTTATGAAGGATCTGCCCCTTTGACCGAAACACCTCCCACTAGGCCCCACCTCCCAAGACTGCCACATTTGGGATCAAATTTTCACATGAGTTCGGGCAAGAACGAATGAAATCATGGCAGGTGGGAGATGTTCATCCTCATCTCACTGAATCATAAGCATTTGATAGTGCACCACTCCCTGTTCCCGGCATATCTTCTTTATTTGGTTTTCAAATTACCATACTGTCCTAATTACTGTCCCGTGTTGGTTTTCTTTGCTTGTTCCTCCTTATCTTTCTGAGCTGGAAACATAGGTATGCCTCTCAGGTAATTTGTAGATCTCTGCTCTGTCTATACTTACTCCCTTGAAGGTTTTAACCAGTCTCCTAGATTTACAGACCACCTCACCTCTATTCTAACAATGCCTACATTTATAAATTCAACCAAATCTACTCTCCTAAGCTTCAGATTTATATCAAAAGACTCCTTGATATCTCCACTTGGATGTTTAATATGCCTCTACTAAGTTAAAATGTCCCAAACTGGCCAGGCAAGGTGGATCACGCTTGCAATCCCAAAACTCTGGGAGGCCGAGATGGGTGGATCACCCGAGGTCAGGAGTTTGAGACCAGTGTGGCCAACATGGTGAAACCCCGTCTCTACTAATAATATAAAAATTAACTAGGCATGGTGGTGCATGCCTGTAATTCCAGCTACTCAGGAGGCCGAGGCAGGGAAATCACTTGAACCCGGGAGGCAAAGGTTGCAGTGAGCCGAGATCATGCATTATACCACAGTCTAGGCAACAAGAGCAAAACTATGTCTCAAAAATAAATAAATAAATAAAAAATAAAAATAAAATAAAAAAGTCTGAACTCCTACCACTTCCTCCTCCCCAGATTCCCTTCTCTCCAGTTTTCCCATCTCAGTTAATGTCAACTCCAGCCTCCCATTTGCTCAGACTACTTAGTCTTTTTGTTAACAACCTTCACCCAAGTCTTCAGTTAACCTGTTGAGTCTACCTTAACCTTATATCCAAAAATCTTAACATTTCTCAACACTTCTACTGCTGCCACTCTTTTCTACATCAAATCATTTCACAATTGAATTCTTTCAGTATATTTTTAAAGAGGAGCCCGGTTTTAACAATTGGTTCTCTTCTGTCTATTCTCAACGTAACAAACTGAGCTGCCTAACTATGTCCTGTTTATCCTATTTACTTCCCTCTATCCAGTCCAACCATATAGCTCCCCTTGGATATTCTGAGATATGTTAACATTCTTCCACCTCATGGCCTTTGTGATTGCTCTTCCCTCTGCTTGGATAGTCTTCTCCTAGAAATCTGCATGGTTCATTCTTTCATGTCTCCTAGTCTTTCATAAAATGTCACATTCTCAGGGAAGACTTCCGTGGATACTCTATCAAAATTTCAATACCCTCACACTTCTTATCCAGTTCTTTTTTGCTTATGTACCATCCTCTGTAGCACTAGTCCCATCTACTGCAGCATTTTGTTTGTTTTACATTTCTCCACTTTGAATGTGAGCTCCGTAGGGGAAGAAGATTTGACTGTTCAGATAGAGCATTGACTGTCTGGTACATACTAAATGCTCATGAAATATTTGTTGAATGTAAGAAAAGAAGAAAGAAAGGAAAATAAAACAAAATTAACAGAATAATAATTCCCCATTTGTAAATACATTTTAATCTTGCAGAGTGCCTTTATGTCCATAGTCACCTTTAATCTTCACAGGTGTTCTCTAAGGAAGACAAGTTAGCTATCACATTTACAAATAAGAAAATCAAATATATTACTTGAAGGCAATGGAAATTGAGTGAGTGAGTGAAAGGTCTATGGGTGCGTTCTTAGTATTATTAGTCCTGTCTCCTGCTTACTGCTTTAACCATAAAGAACTCCTTTTATCCCCATGGGAGGAGCCAAAAATGCTTTTATAAAATCTTTCATCTTTTCTGTATCTTCGCTTCAAAGAGTATTTGCAGAGTTTTACCTTGGAAACCCCCTGCTCTAGTTCTGCTCTGCTAGGCGTGCTTCATACACTTCACTTCTTATCTAGCTTTTGGCCTTTCCTGGTCGCCAGGATTTGATCTTTAGCAAATCCCTTGCAACAAGACCCTCTGTGTGAAGTCTTCCTCTCACCGGTTTCTTCAAGTCTTGGGTCAGTCCTGTAGACTCTCAGGCTTAGCTCAGCCCCTGCTGAGACCACCACGGTGACAGCCTAAGGCAATATTTTCTCTGAATCTCTTTGCTTTCTGCTGCACTAGAAACTGTAATAATTGGGCCTATTTACATTGGCACAGAGCATCAGCCTGGGTTATGTAGAAAAGGAAATCTGTATCATGATGTCTTGGTACCCCATATAAATTTTACATCTCTAATATATGTGCATTAATACACATTTCTCCTTCCTTCTTGTATATTCGATCTAACTACTGAATCAATGTTATTTTGTCCTTTTCCTTGGCATTCTTCTCACAGCAAATTATCCTTTTTTTTCTTTGACATATGACTTTCCCTGCTATGAATAAAAAAGTGAATTGTGTTTTCTTTGACAGATACTGAAATTTGTGTCCTCTCTTTTCAAGTTTATCAAATGACCAATGGCATTATTTTACATTTGCTGTTTTAAACTTTAATGTTCTTGTGGCTCTGGTGAAACGATAGCTTTCACATACAGCAATATGGCCCATACTTAAAATGAATCTGAAAGCTGGTTGTAACTAATGTTTTCAAGAAAACCATACTGTCCTTGTGTATAAGTATATGCAAAGATAATCCATGAATTTTGTTTAAAAATACTATGCTTAAGAATATTTTTAAATGCTGTGGTTGTTATCCTCAGAAATATATCTTGTGACATTTTAATTCTTTCTGTTATACAAATTTGTAACAGCATTGGTTGAGGAACTTAACAAGACTCAAAGAAATTATTCTCATCCATCTTACTGAAGATAGTATAAATCTTACATTAAAGATTTTACAAGTTATAGGAATATATTGTTCCTATAAAGTACATTTAATGTCAGAAGGATTCAGATGAGGCTTTGGAATAATAATGGAGAAAACCAAGTGATTTAAATTAGGGCTCAGCAATAGTATCCAGCAAATCATTTTGCAACCCTTTCGCTCCACATTTATGTCTCTTCCGTAAGTAGATTATGCTAACAGGGGCCAAGAGATTCATATCTCCAGCAAGCTGAGATAGGCTGTGGTTACTTTAAATTCTCTTTCTCTCAAAGGGCAGACATCATAACCCAAAGTATTGTCATTATAATTCACTTATCAAAGATGACGTGTGGCAGGTAGACTGCCTATCAATAATATTTATTGAGTATTCATTTTGAACAAGCTTTGAAATGTGGGTTTGTGGCAGAAAGGCAAATAAAATAAGACAAAAACACACTTTTTCCTCCTAGATGGTTGAACTAAAGACATCACATGTACAACCCCATATCCCTTTCCCTCGCCCCATGCTGATGAGGGATTGACTGAATTTTCATGCGTCTGATCCCATTCACTATGACCTATTTGGAAACATATTTGGATCCTAGTTTATTTTACTGCCACATTTCCTGAGGAAATTATATATGCAAAACACACAAGCAAACAAATGTACAAAAACAAAGCAAACCAAAATACTCACCTTGTTAAAAGAATTTTAACCTCTCCCCAGCTTTATTTTTTTGTGTGACCCAATTTTTTTCATTGACAAAGCAATACAAGAGTACTACATACTTATGAGGATTTAGTGAGAAAAAGTAAAAAGAGTATAGCACATAATGAGCGCTCAATAAATAATAGTGAGCAATAGTAGAGATAGTACTTGTAGCAGTAGCAGTAGCAGCCAATCTAACAGCAGCAGCTGTAGTAATTAATTCATGAATTGGAACTGAGTACCTTTTATTTTTTATTATTATATATATTTATATTTATATATTTTATATATAATTTATTTATATTTATATATTATATATAGATATATAAATATATATTATATTATATTTAAATTATATTTATTTTTTGAGATGGAATATCTCTCTGTTGCCCAGGCTGGAGTTCAGTGGCGTGATCTTGGCTAACTACAACCTTTGCCCCCTGGGTTCAAACAAATTACCCTGCCTCACCCTCCGTAGTAGCTGGGATTACAGGTGCTCTCCACCATGCCTGGCTAATTTTTGCATTTTTAGTAGAGACAGGGTTTCATCATGTTGACCAGACTGGTCTTGAACTCCTGACCTCAGGTGATCTGCCTACCTCGGCCTCCTGAGTACCTTTTGTATGTCAGACATTGTACTAGGTACTGGCAAAATGAAGATAAACCATACATTCCATACCTTTAATTATTTCCCAGATTTCTCTGAAATGCACACATACACAGACACTCTCAAACACAAACCAACACAAAGGTACAATTACAATGTGATAAGAGTTCCAACTACATTTCATAAGATACCTTTAATTATTTCCATAACCTTTATTAGTTCTCTGAAATGCACACACACACACACACACACACATATTCAAACACAAACACACACAAAGGTACAATTACAATGCGATGAATGGTGCTCCAATTACATCTCATAAGATAATGTTATAAAAGCATATGGAGGGCTGGGCACGGTGGCCCCTGCCTGTAATCCTAGCACTTGAGAGGCTGAGGTGGGTAGATCACCTGTGGTCGGGGGTTCGAGACCAGCCTGACCAACATGGAGAAACCCCATCTCTACTAAAAGTACAAAATTAGCTGGGTGTGGTGGTGCATGCCTGTAATCCCAGCTACTTGGGAGGCTGAGGCAAAAGAATTGCTGCTTGAACTCAGGAGGTGGAGGTTGTGGTGAGCCAAGATCACTCCATTGTACTCCAGCCTGGGTAGCAAAAGCTAAACTCTGTCAAAAAAAAAAAAAAAAAAAAGCACATAGAGATGTAGAGAATTATTACTTAGCAGATGTCACATATTTTCTGGAGTTTTGACATTATCTGTTTAAATTTAAACAATAACCATTAGATTTTTTCTTGTCTATTTTTCATAGAATATCAACCATTGTTATATTTAAGCTATATAGTCACCAAAACACATTGATCAGTCACAATGTATAGAATCTTTCTCAAAGTCACCCATACTTGAACTTATGTCCACTTGACAGAAGATTACAATTCATATTGCTTATACAAGTGACATCTCATTACAATGAATGTCCAGCGAGTGAATAGCATAGAGTATTTTCTTAAAATGGAATTTCACTGGAGCAGAAACTGTATGGATATAACCTATCACCACTGTGCAGAGTGTTATTATGATTACAACTGGATTTTCATTTCAGTGGTCTTGAGGTTAGATAACGAGATTCTACCTGAGTAAGCAAAAAATGTAAAATTATATTTTAGTTTTTTCATGTTCCAGGCACGGGAAATGAATGCATGCTAAAATTATTTATACTTTCTTAAATGAGTGAAATTAAAGGTGTAAAAATATTAACTTTGCAAATAATATCCCAATTTTTTGGGTTTCCAGCAGTTATTTCCACAGATCACTGGTCATATTCCATCCAACAAAAGTTGTTGTGTACAACCAGAGACATAGGAGATATTTTCTAAATGAATATTCCTCTATCATTTTCTTTTGAAAATAGACGTTGGTAATGAGAGCCATAGTAACATCTCTTTGTTTTCAAGTTCCTTCTTCAAAATGAAAGTTCATAGGAAAAGAATTGTCATGCCTTTGGAAAGGCACTAAAATATCAGCTAGCAAATGGGTTTGGTAGGAGATGAAATTATATATTTTTAAATCTTCAAATAGTAATATCAGTAAGTTGTATTATCTGACTGGGTATTCACATATAAGATGAACATTGCTTAGCTACAGAAACCTGGTTAATTTTTTTTCTAATTAAAAATGGAGTTATATATGTTACACAAGAATGATGACCACATGTTTAAACTAGTTTGTAGAATTCTCAAACACTGCTGGTGTCTTACAACTTGATAATAAGAAAATAAATAGCCCAATTAAAAAATAGACAAAGGATCTGAATGGATGTTTCTACAAAGAAGATATACAAATGGCCAATAAGCATATGAAAAGCTATTTGACATCACTAGTAATTAGAAAAATGCAAACCCAAACTGTAATAGCATGCCACTGCATATTCCACAGAACAGTTATATTAAAAAAGAGAGAGACTAGCAAGTGCTGATGAAGATGTGGAGAATATGGAATCCTCATCTATTGTTGTTGGCAATGTGGCATCAAACAGTTTGGTGGTTCCTTAAAATGTTAAACAATAGAGTTACTATTAAACCCAGTGATTCCACTCCTAGGTATATATTTAAAAGAAATGAAATCCTATGTTCAAATACAATTTATACATAAATGTTTACAGTGTTATTATTCATAGTAGCCAAAAAGAGGAAACAACTCAAAATGTTCATCAACTGATGAATGAGTAAACAAAATGTGTTATATCCTTACAGTGAAATATTATTTGAAAACAAAAAGACCAAAGTATTGATACATGCTACATGGATGAACCTGGAAATACACGGTAATTGAAAGAAGCCAGACACAAAAGGCCACATATTGTAAGATTCTATTAGGAGGAAATATCCAGAAGAGACAAATCTATGGACTCAAACAGATTAGTGATTGTGAATATACTTAAAACCAGTGAACTTTAAATTGATGATTACATAAAATGTAAATTTATCACAATAAAGCTGTGTTTTAAAGGCAGGAGAATTGCTTGAACCCAGGAGGAGGAGGGTGCAGTGAGCCGAGATCGGGCCACTGCACTCCAGCCTGGATGACAGAGCAAGACTCCATCTCAGACAAAAAAAAAAAACCCAAAAAACCAAAACAACAACAACAACAAAAACCCCCAAAACAAACAATCAACCCCAACCAATCAAAACAACTAGTTTGTAGAAGTCGGAGAGAATCTCCTTCTGCATCTGAAAATCATTTGCTGTACCTCCAACAAGCTTGGGAGAAATAATAGGGTGATCTACATCAGTGATTTACACCCTTTTTTTAACATTGGAAAATTTTAAAAGCCTACCTTATATATAACACAAATTTGTAAAACAGAAAAATCATATATAACTACAAATTCATCTCATAATATCAAATCTATTATACTGGCTTATTATAAAAACATTCAATTAAACAATGAGGCTATTCTAATATACCGATATTTAAAGTTAAAAGTAATGTATGACAGCATCAATAATATACCATCAGAACAATTTATTTAATTTTTAAAATTTACAAATAATTATAAATATTTTGGGGGTACAATGTGATGTTTTGATGCATGTTTACATTATGGAATGATTAAATCAAGCTCATTAACATATCCATCATCGCACATGCTTATCATTTTTTTTGGTGAAAACGTTGAAAATCTAATCTTTATGCAATTTTAAAATATGCAATGCATTAATTCTATTCACCATTCTGTGCAGTAGATCACTAAAAATTAGTCCTCCTGACCAGCTGAAACTTTGTACCTGTTATAGTGAACAAACATGGCCTGAGAAAGACTTTGTATGTCTATATTTGAGTCCTTGTGGCTGAACCATGACCTAACTTAATAGGTAGACAATACTGAAAACCTAACTCAAGAGTATGTTCCTGTAACAATACTGCGTCTTGGCCAATCCCATCAGCCATACTTCAGCCACCCATACACCGCTGAGTGTTCAAACTGTGTTCAAATAAGGCAAACACTAATCTGCAACCAATCCAGCTGTTTCTGTACCTCATTTCTGATATCTGTATGTCATGTCTCTTTCTTTTGTCTATAAATTGTTCTGACCATGAGGCATCCCTGGAGTCTCTCTGAATCTGCTGTGATTCTGGGGGCTGCCCAACTTGCAAACTGTTCTTTGCTCAATTAAACTCCATTAAATTTAACTCAGCTGAAGTATTTCTTTTAGCATACTTTTTGATCAACGTCTCCCCTTTCCCAATCCTTCTCCAGTCTTTGGTGACCACCATTCTTTCTACCTCTATGAGTTTGACATTTTAGATTGCATATGTAAGAGATGTTATATGATATTTGTCTTTCTGTGCCAGGCTTATTTCACATAATATAATCTTCTCCAAGTTCATCTACATTGATGCAAATAGCATAATTTCCTTCTCTTTTAAGGACATATGTATACTACATTTTGTAATTGATACATGCACACTACATTTTCTTTATCCATTCATTTATTGATATACACTTAGGTCTGTTCCACATCTTGACTATTGTGAATAAGGCACCAATGAACGTTTAAGTGTAAGCATTTCTTCAACATACTGATTTCCATTCCTTTGGAAATACACCCAGAGGTGAAATGGCTGGTCATATGGTGACTCTATTTTTAGTTTATTGAGGAACTTCCATAGAATGTTAAATAATGATTGTATTAATTTACATTTCCACCAACAACAAAAGTTCCCCTTTTTCCATTTCCTCTTCCACATTTGTTATCTTTTGTCACTTTGTCACTTTTGTCACATTCTAACAGATGTGAGGTGATATCTCATTGTGGTTTTGATTTGCATTTCCCTGCTAATTAGAGATGTTAAGAATTTTTTAGTATATCTGATGACTATTTATATGTCTTCTCTTGGGAAATGTCTGTTCAGGTCCTTTGCCTATTTTTCAATGAGTTATTTATTTTATTGTTATTGAGTTGTTTCAGCTCCTTAAATATTTAGGATATTAGCCCCTTAGCAGATGTGTGGTTTGCAAATATTTTCTCCCAATCCCTGGGTTTTCACTCTATTGTTTCCTTTGCCATGAAGAAGCTTTTTATTTTCACGTATTCTTATTTGTTCATTTTGTTGCCTGTGTTTTTTTGCTAATATCCAAGAAACCTTTATCAGACCAATATCATGGAGTTTTCTCTTATTTTTTTCAAATAGTTTTAGAGTTTTAGGTCTTACATGTAAGTCTTTAATTCATTTTGAGTTGATATTTTTTATATGATATGAGAAAACTTCATTTTCATCTCCAGCTTTCCAAACACCAGATACTGAACAGACTGTCCTTTCTCCAATGCATGTTGCCATCTTTGTCAGAAATCAATTGATCTTAAATGCATAGCTTAATTTCTGGGCTCGCCACACTGTTCCATTTGTCAGCGTGTCTCTTTTTACACCAGTATCATGCTCTTTCAATTACTATAAATTTGCAATAGGTATTAAAGTCAGGGAGCGTGATAACTCCAGGATTGTTCTTTTTGCTCAGGATGGCTTTTGCTATTTCTGGTCTTTGATGGTTTCAAATAAATTTTAGGACACTTTTTTGTTTCCATGAAAAATGACGTTTTGATTTTGATACAGATTACATTGAATGTGTAGATCACTTTGGGTAGGATGGATATTTAACATATATAAACTTTTTCAACCCATGAACATGGGACATCTTTCAATTTATTTGTCTCTTCTTCAATGTTTTTCATCAATGTTTTAAAAGTTTCAATATACATTCTTTTTACTTCAGTTAAATTTACTCCTACATTTTAAAAAATTTATTCTTTATTCTACTGTGAATGGGATAGATTTCTTAATTTGGTTTTCAGGTAGTTTGTTGTTAGTATAAAGTAATGTTACTGATTTTTACATGTTGCTTTGGTATCCTGCAACTTTACTGAATTTACTAGTTCTGATGATTTTGTGGTGGTTTCTTTAGGTTTTTTTATGTATAGGAACATGCCATCAGCAAATTGTGACAATATTGCCCTTTCTTTTCCTTTTTGAATATTCTTTTTTTTCTTTTTCTTGTCTTATTACTCTAGCTAAGACATCCAGTACTATGTTGAATAAAAGTGGTGAGAGTGGGCATCCTTGTTTTTCCTGATCTTAGAGGGATGTGTTCAATGTTTTACCATTTAGTTTGATGATGTTAGCTGTGGGCTTATCATATATGGATGGCCTTCATCATGTTGAGATATATTCTTTTCATACTGAATTTTTTGAGAGTTTTTTAATATGATAAAATAATATTAAATGTTGTCAAATGCTTTTTCTGTGTCTATTGAAATGATCATATAGCTTAGTCCTTCATTCTATTAATACAGTGTATCAAATTCATAGATTTTTGTGTGTTCAGCCATCTTTCAGTCCCAAGCATAAATCTCACTTGATCATGGTGAATAATTCTTTTAATGTGCTGTTAAACTTGGTTTACTAGTATTTTGTTGAGGATGTTGGCACCTATGTTTATCAGAATTATTGGTCTGAAATATTATTTTCTCATAGAGTCCTCATTTAGCTTTGATAGCAGGCTAATGCTAGCCTTGTAAAATTAGTTTGAAAATGGTCACTCTTCTTCAATATTTTGGAAGAGTCTGAGGAGGATTAGCATTAGTTTCTTTTTAAATGTTTGATAGAATTCTGCTGTGAAGCTGTCAGAGGCCTGTGAACCAAAGCAACTCCTTTTTAAAAAGAACTGGGTAAAATGAGGCTGAAACCTATTGGGCGGCATTACCAGACGTGTAAGGCATTCTCAGTCACAGGATGAGACAGGAGGTCAGCCCAAAATACAGGCCATAAAGACCACACTGATAAAACAGGTTGCAGTAAAGGAGCCAGCCAAAACCCACCAAAACCAAAATGGTGACGAGAGTGACCTCTGGTGGTCTGCACTGCTACACTCCCGCCAGCACCATGACAGTTTACAAATGCCATGGCAACATCAGAAAGTTACCCAATATGGTCTAAAAAGGGGAGGCATAATAATCCACCCTTTGTTTAGCATACATCAAGAAATAACCATACAAATGGGCAACCAGCAGCCCTCGGAGCTGCTCTGTCTATGGATTAGACATTCTGTTATTCCTTTACTTTCTTAATAAACTTGCTTTAACTTTGCCCTGTGGACTCACCCTGAATTCTTTCTTATGCAAAGTCCAATAATCCTGTCTTGGGGTCTAGATTGGAACCCTATTCCTGTAACAAAGCCATTTATTTCTGGGCTTTTCTTTGATTGACATTTGATTACTATTTATTCAACCTCCTTGTTATGGGTCTGTTCAGATTTTCTATTTCTTTATGATTTAATTTTTGTAGTTCATACATTTCCAGAAATATATATCTTTCTTCTAGGTAATCCAATTTGTTGGCATATATTTTTTCACAGTAGTCTCTCATAGCTCTTTGTATTTCTGTGGTTTCAGTTGTAGCATCTCCTTTCTCACTTATAATTTTATGTATTTAAGTCTTCTATTTTTTTTTTTCTTAGTCTGGCTAAAGGTATGTCAGCTTGGTTTATCTTTTCAAACAAGAAACACCTAGTTTCATTGTTCTTTTCCATTGTCTTCCTAGTCTCCATTTCATTTATTACTGCTCTTGTCTTTATTATTTTATTCCTTCTTCTGACTCTGGGTTTGGTTTATTCTTTTTATTCTTTTTTTTTTTTTTTTTTTTTCCAGTTCCTAGAGGTGTAATGTTAGGTTGCTGATTTGGAATCTTTCTTCTTTTTTGATTTACTTACTTATAAACTTCCCCATTAGAATTGCTTTTGCTCCATGCCATAAGTTTCTGTCTGTCGTGTTTCCATTTTCATTTGTCTTATTTTAAAAACGTCCTTCTTGACCAGGCGCGGTGGCTCATGCCTGTAATCCCAGCACTTTGGGAGGCCGAGGCGGGTGGATCACGAGGTCAGGAGATCAAGACCATCCTGGCTAACACGGTGAAACTCCGTCTCTACTAAAACACAAAAAATTAGCCGGGCGTGGTGGCAGGCGCCTGTAGTCCCAGCTACTCAGGAGGCTGAGGCAGGAGAATGGCGTGAACCCGGGAGGCGGAGCTTGCAGTGAGCCGAAATCGCACCACTGTACTCCAGCCTGGGCGACAGAGCGAGACTCCATCTCAAAAAATAAAAAATAAAAAAATAATGTCCTTCTTAATCTCATCTTTAACTCATTGGTTTTTCTGGGGCAGAATTATTTTATTGCTACATTTTGTTTTGGTTGAACAATTCCAAGAAGTGTTGACCCGTGCAAATAAGTAGCTGTGAATAATTTAAGCAATTTTATATGTAGCGTAACTTTTCAGCAAAATGATTCTAAAAATTTGAAGAAATTTTTGCTTCAAAATTTCAAAAACTAATCACAGTATTTATTATAAACTCAAAATTTGAATCAAAGTATAACAAATAACAAAGAAAACATTAAATAATCAGTAGTTTTAAAAATTAGAATATTCGTAATACAGTATCATTAAGAAAATTTTTTTATTTTCTTGTTGAACAATCTATTATTGACCATAATTATAGCATATAGCAAGAAATATGTATCCTAACTTTAGATAAAATTCAATTAAGTATGATATGCACATGCTCTAGCAGGATACTCATCTTTATAAGTTAATGGGAGTAGGCATGTAGAGACCTTCATTCAGAATAATAACAATACTGAGTTACAACTTTAATAAATAATCATTAGTACACATGACATACATGTTCATGTGCACACACACACGCACACACACATGCACATGTGAGAACAAGAAAAACTATTCTATAGTCCTCAGACTCAGAAAATAAAAAGACAGATTTGAAACAGAAGTTATATTAATGGTATCCAGTATATTAATACTTTGGTTTATAGGACATTTGAAGTTGTTCCCTTTTAAAACTATAACTTCAAAAATAATACAAAAGATAGACTTTATTAATGTAATTTTAACTAAGTGCCTTATGGGATTGCTAAACTGAGCCTAATGGTTCTATAGCAGACTTTGAAAACTGCTGGGCTAGATTTATGAAGATGCTGCTTCAGTTCTCTGATTCTATTATTTGATTATGTAAAATAAAATTAGAGTTTTTAAACTTTTGAAGGATTTTAAAGCATATTTAATATTTTAATGGTATTTACAAAAGATTTTTGGATTACTCGGTACTGACACATTCTCTCCTAATGATTTACAGAGACATAGGACAAATGAACAACATCCAAAAAACAACAAAAGCCTCAAAAGAAGAGCAAGCTCTGTTTGGCCTCACACACGCAGTTTTTGTTTCATTTGCCAGAAAGGCTCTATCCAATGGACAGAATTGACTCTTCTATCCTTTAATTCTCTGTTTTAACGACGACTCCTCCTCACATGGCTATGGCTGACTAGCAAATTTAAAGAACTCTAGGCATGTCATAACTGTTTGCTCATCAACTACTGTGTACCTAGACCTGCGCCAGTCACATTTTACTTCCTCCTGGACAGAGTATATCTCGTGAGTATTTTTTCGATCTCACCATTCCCCAACCCATGTTGTATTCACACACGTGTCTATACACAGATAGACACCATGAGCTCTTAATACTGCTAAAAATATGGTAGCCTTAGAACTATATTAAGGGCCAGATTTTTCTATTTGTCATAGATATTTTAGAGATCGAAGTTTCATATACTTATTTTACAAGGCAGTTTTTAGCAAAGACCAGAGAGGTTAGGCTATTTTCTAAATGACGAGTGGTGGCTCTTGGTGTTGCTGAGTCTAGAACCCAACTATCAATCCATGTGGCTACTGTACATTCTGACACATCACACTGTATCTAACATGTTAATGTTTTATCAGAGAAACAGTATAGGAATGTTTACAGGTGTTTTTACATTTGTTCACATGGGAAAGCACTGTTGAATATAAGAAGGTTTGTTTTGGGTGTATACACTTTATGTAAATGTATTTCCAGAATGCATTTGTGTATATATATCATGAATAATGTAATTTATATATAAACACTTGTGTTTGCAAACTTATGCATGGAAACTTTATCATACACAACACACATTTATTAATTACTTAGATTATTTTATAACCCTAAAAATATCTTCTGAGATTTTAATATGAGATTTTAATATGTTAGTTTGGTAACTAATAAAATTATATACCTAATTCTAGCACCCAAATTACTTTATATACCTAAACTACTTATGTTAGTTACTATTTATAAAATATAGTTCTTATGTAATAATTATTGCTAAACCAAAATATTTGTTTGATGTTTTATGAATTCTTATATTTGACATCAGATAATTAATTTATTCACAAAATATATTAAACTCGTAAATGACTGTAAGTGTATTAGGGAAAAGGGAAGGAAGTATTTTCATTAACCAGATATGCTTTTTGTTGTCCGTTGGCAGAATAGGTAGAGGAAGTGGATATGAGCAAAACTGTAATACGAGGTGAATTGAGAGTGCTAATACATTTAAAAACAAAGTAATAAAATCCAGAGAAGTGATATTCATTCAGATTAGAAA
This sequence comes from Colobus angolensis palliatus, assembly GCF_000951035.1. NCBI lineage: Eukaryota > Metazoa > Chordata > Mammalia > Primates > Cercopithecidae > Colobus > Colobus angolensis. The sequence continues at coordinate 667,775 of NW_012114799.1, forward strand.
GGCCAAATAAGATTTGATAAAAGAAGCAGATCTTTCGGCTAGAATAGTATAAATGTGAAAATGAAATTCTAATTTTACTGCTTAAAAATATCTGTTCTTCTTATTAAAAAACCTTCTTTTTCACTCTAGCTTTAGGGTGTTTTACAATATTTAGATTTATATGTAATAACTTGGAATAATTACTTATGGAAGCAACCTGGGAAATAAATGCAAAATTGGTTATAATCACTTTTTAAACATACCCAATTAGAAGTCAAAAAAATACACTTTATTTACCAAGCATAGAGGAAGCTCAATAGAATCTGCAGGGATTGTCTTTTTATTGCTCAGTTCTAATCATATTCATATTATAAATTCCTTGTACAAGAACCAAATATAATAAACATGAAAATAGCATGGAGCAAATTATAAATATAAAATACTGACCCAAATATGATTGAAGATTGAGCTTTCTTGAGCTGAGCCTTGTAAAAGACATGATTGCCCCTTCCTGCCAGTGTTGTGTACTAAATCTTGCCTTGATTTATGATGTTGGAAACTTATGAAGGCACGCTTTCTAATACATACTCTCAGTCACAGCTGAATAGCTCACTAATGTACTATATTCCCTCATGAACCAATCAATTTAATAACTTTCCCAATGCCAGCTTTTGAACAATGCGTCCCCTCATTGACATTCCAGTGTAATAGTGAATAACAATTAGATTTCATGGTAGCATTGTATCTTGCTATTGTCATCCCCACAAGAGATGCTTTCCTTATAGTCCAAAGAATTGACATAAATGTAAATTTTAGGCCAACCCAGCAAATAAGTGGTCCAGGGGCCCTCATTACCAGAAATGAACACATATCTGCCTCATTGTCATATATTGTTTTTCCATATCATTTATTTTCTAGTGTTTGAAAATAATCAGATATTTTTCAGTGTTTAAAACCCTCTTCTGGATTTGACAAAATCATTCATGCTCTGGAGACACATATCTCTCTTCTGTTAATATAGTTCCTTTAAAACCTAAATAATGAGGTGGGGTCCTATAAATACATTGTGAGGATAGAAAATCCAAAGGTATTCTAAGTTATACAGCTATTAGAATCTAAAAGCTATTCAAGATATTGTATTAAAAAAAAAATCTTGAGAGGCTGAAGCAGGCAGATCACAAGGTCAGGAGATCGAGATCACCTTGGCTAACATGGTGAAACCCTGCCTCTACTAAAAATACAAAAAAAAAAAAAAATTAGCTGTGCATGGTGGCAGGCGCCTGTAGTCCCAGCTACTCGGGAGGCTGAGGCAGGAGAATGGCTTGAACACAGGAGGCGGAGCTTGCAGTGAGCCAAGATTGCACTGCACTTCAGCCTGGGCAACAGAGCGAAACTCTGCCTCAAAAAAAAAAAAAAAAAATTAAACTGTAGTTTCATTATTCTTTTACCCACATAGAGTAGTTGTCTTGGCAATTTCACATTAATGACAAAAAAGCTTCTAAAGATGTTAAAGGAAAACGTGTCACTGAAATATATTGTTTGCGTTTAGACAAGATAGGCTTGCATTTACATTACTTTATTTATAGATAGTTAGGAAAGATAATCTTAAATACAAGAATTTATAAAAGTATTTGACATATAGCTATATGAAAATCATATTATTCAGCAGTTTTTTAAAGAATTTTTTAAAGTCACATTAGACTTCACATTTCTGAAAAGAAGATGAACCAACACAAGTTGGTGGCTTTCTACTCTGGAATCTATCTCAAAGGGGATGCCACAGAGAAACAAGGAATTTGATGGGTTCTAGTTATTAACATTGAAACTGTGAAAACCCTTGGGAAGATTATAGGATGCCAGCATGGCAGAAAGAGCCCTAGCAGCCAAGAGTTGAGACTGGGGAAGAATTCTCACATTGTTTCCTCCCTCATTGTACTGGGTGAAGTGATGCCTCTTTCAGTCATTAGCACTGAGAGGGAGCAAACAGAAGCAACAACAGCAGGGCTAACCCAACCCAAGACAGAGAATTTGGGGTAATAAATGTGAATATTCTCAGTGTGGTTCCAGACTCAGGCCAGCATTGCAACATCTGGGTCCATGTCAAGTGCAAACTCTTGGGGCCCACCACTCAGGCCCTAATTAATCAAAATCTCTGAGGATGAAGCCAAATAATCTGTATTTTAATAAGCTAGCCAAGTACTTCTGAAAAACACTCAAGTGTGAGAAGCCCTACAGACTAGCTAATAACAGCTGGGGTAGAAAGTGGTTAACAATAGGTAGTAGTGGCTTCCAGCAATACTCTCTGATACGGTTTGGCTCTGTGCCCCCATGCAAATCTCATCCCAAATTGTAATCCCTATGTGTCAGGGGAGGGACCCGCTGGGAGGTGACTGGATTATGGAGGTGGTTCCCCCATGCTGTTCTCCTGATAATAAGTGAGTTCTCAGGAGACCTGATGGTTTAAAAGTGTCTCACTGGGCGAGGCGCAGTGGCTCATGCCTGTAATACCAGCACTTTGGGAGGCCGAGGCAGGTGCATCACGAGGTCAACAGATGGAGACCATTCTGGCCAACATGGTGAAACCCCATCCCTACTAAAAATACAAAAATTAGCTGGGTGTTGTGGTGGGCCCCTGTAGTCCCAGCTACTCAGGAGGCTGAGGCAGGAGAATCACTTGGACCTGGGAGGCGGAGGTTGCAGTGAGCCGAGATCGCGCCACTGTACTCCAGCCTGGGCGATAGAGCAAGACTCCATCTCATTTAAAAAAAAAAAAAAAAAGTGTCTTACTTCCCCCTTCGTTGGTTCTCTCCCTTCTGCAGCCTTGTGAAGGAGGTGCTTGCTTCTCCTTCACTTTCAACCACAAATGTAAGTTTCCTGAGGCCTCCTGGGCCACACAGAACTGCCAGTCAGTCAAACCTCTTTTCTTTCTAAATTACCCAGTCTCAGGTATTTCTTTATAGCAATGTGAAAACGGAATAATATACTCTCTCCTTCCTCAGAAAGAATGGTGGTACTTGATAAGATAGTAACAAAAAACAAGTAAGATCCTTGAGGAATAAGGATGGTCAGTGTTATGAGGGAGACAAACAGAAGTGGTTCAGTCTACATTTTGATATTTTCAATTTTTGTTTTGAAAGTTTAACTATTGAAAATTATAAAAAGGGGAAAAAATAAGGTCCGAGTTTTCACATTTTCGCAGATTGAGAGGATTATAAGTGGTTATGACCCACTGGAAACACTGAACCATAATACAACAGTTCAAGACAACTGATGAGTGGGACTTTTAAGACAAACAATATATAATTGAAATAAAATGCAGGAAAATAGAAAATTTTAAAGAGGAATAATTATTATCTTTGTAAAGATAAGAAATAATATTGGAAATGTTAAGTAAAAATGAGAATTTCTAAAGAAAAAACAAATAGAAACATTGAGTATAAAGCAATTAAAAATTAAATTAAGTAATTAATTGAAGGATTGAATTGTCAAATGAATTCAACTAAAGAACAAACAAGTGAGTAGAATAATTAAGACCAGGCACTCTCCCACAATGCAACTGGAAGGCATAAGGAAATAAAAAGAACAGAAGAAACATAAGGTAAGAGATGTAGAGAATATATATAGAAATGTCAGTATTGAATTAATAATAGTCCAGGAGGGAAAAATATATAAGGAGAAGAATATTTGAAGAATTAATGACCAATGATTTTTTAAAACTAAAGAAAGCTATAAGATCTTAGATTAAAATGATTCAGAATGTAGAGAAACAAAAAGATATGATGGGGAGGGGAGACTTATGAACATACCAAATTACATTCAATAACATAAAAAGCCAAAGGAAAATTCAAAATCTTCCTGAGGAAAAGAGCTTTACAGCCACAAACAAGCAGTACATGTCCAGGAAAAAAAAGAAGACTTTGAACTTAAAATATGTATCTATCAAAATTATTTAAAAACATAAGTATGTTTTTAGAGTTAACTCAGACTCAGAAATGTCATCTGACTAAAGCCCTCTTTGAAAGGCCCTTTTTTCAGAAATCACTACAGTTTAAAAAAAACAAAGAAATATGGAGAATATAAAAAATTATTAACTTTTGAAATGTAATGTTAACCAAAACAATGACAAGGTATTTTCAATAAATCTTGTTTTGGAATGAGAATGGAGAATAGTGAGTGACAAATATGAAGGAACTTATTTTATTTGAGGGAAATAAACAAACTAAGAGCAATAAGTATGACTATGCAATTATCACAGCCTGAAACTCAAATTCACATAAAAAATTGACTCTCAAATAATTTCATAAATGAAATAAAAAAAATAACACCAAGAGATTCATCGATGGAAAAAATTGTGTATTAGGCCAATATGGAAAATAATGTTGGATTATTGTTCTTACCAGAAAATAATTAAAATTTGTGATATCAAAGTAGATATTATATTTTGATAAATAAAGCTAACATAAAGGAACAACAATAACCAATCCAGGTCACATATGCAGGTTGCTGATTATTCTCAAAATATATAAAGCAGCAAATGATCAACTAAAAAGAACACAGAATTAAAATTTGAATATTTTGACAAGAGCTCTCTAGGTGTAAGTGATTAAACAAACAGATAAAAACCATGCAATACATTTGAATGTTTAGATGAAATGTTTGTATGTCTTGAAAGTATGGCTTAACCAAACTGGCCTAAGGAGAAATGGAAAATGTAAATATTTCTAGATATGTTTAGGAAATTTAATGTACATTTAACAGTCTTCCCAGAAATAAAACTGCAAACTCATGTGTCATTGGAAAAATAATCCAAGTATTTAAAGGAAGAAATAATGCCAATTCTATATAACCCTTACAGCAAAAAAGAAAGAAAGGAACACATCCCAATACATTTTATGAGGCTAGAATAATGCTGATACAAATCTTTGACAAGAACCTTCCAAGAAATAAGAAGAAAAATCCCAATGTCTCATTAATTTAGGTACAAAGAAATCCTAAATGAAATATAAACAAGAAAAATTTATTAATGTATAAAAAGGATAATAAAACATGAATTTATACTAGGATTCAAGATTGGTTTTACGTTAAAAAATCAGAAAATGTAATTCATTGCATTAATAGTATAAAAGAGAAACATATATGAATAGGGGACATTTTTATTTACTTGTTTTTTAGAGACTTTTAAAATATTTTATTTTCAGTTTTAATTGTGGAAGAAAACAGAAAATGTGCCATCTTAACTATTTGTTCAGTGTATAAATTAGTAGTGTTATATATATTCACTTTGTAAAACAGAGGTCTAGAACTTTTCATCTTACAAAACTAAAACTCCATATCCATTAGAACTGCCTTAAAAAAAACTTTTTAAAGAATAGTGCTAAATTTAAAGAAAAATTGTGAGGATACTATAGAGAATTCCCATATACCCCACACCCAGTTTCCCCAATCATTAGCATCTAACATTAATATGGTATATTTGCTACAATTAACAATATCAACATGCTATTGTTTAGTAAAGTCCATATTTTGCTCTGATTTTTTTTTTTAATATTTTTATTATACTTTAAGTTCTAGGGTACATGTGCATAACATGCAGGTTTGTTACATATGTATACTTGTGCCATGTTGGTGTGCTGCACC
>NW_012114799.1:680150-709343 GCF_000951035.1 Colobus angolensis palliatus
TTGTTTACCTACTTAAGCCTCAGCAATGGCGGGCGCCCCTCCCCCAGCCTCGCTGCTGCCTTGCGGTTAGGTCTCTGCAGACTGCTGTGTTAGCAATGAGGGAGGCTCCGTGGGCATGGGACCCTCCCGGCCAGGTGAGGGATATATTCTCCTAGTGTGCCGGTTTGCTTACAGCACGTTATGGGGGTGGGAGTTACTCGATTTTCCAGGTGTTGTGTGTCTCAGTTCCCCTGGCTAGGAAAAAGGATTCCCTTCCCCCTTGAGCTTCCCAGGTGAGGCGATGCCTCGCCCTGCTTCAGCTCTCGCTGGTCAGGCTGCAGCAGCTGACCAGCACCGATTGTCCGGCACTCCCTAGTGAAATGACCCCAGTACCTCAGTTGAAAATGCAGAAATCACCAGTCTTCTGTGTCGCTCGCACTGGGAGTTGGAGACTGGAGCTGTTCCTATTCGGCCATCTTGCTCCGCCCCATGATTTTCCTAGTTTTATACCTAAGTTCTGTCTTCTGTGCCAAGATCCATTCTCAACATTACATTTAGTTGACATGTCTTTTCAAGTTCTTCTTGGCTGACAGTGTTTCAGATGCCTTGTTTTTGAAAATGCAGTAATCACCGGTCTTCTGTGTCGCTCGCACTGGGAGTTGGAGACTGCAGCTGTTCCTATTCGGCCATCTTGCTCCGCCCCATGATTTTCCTAGTTTTATACCTAAGTTCTGTCTTCTGTGCCAAGATCCATTCAGGGTTCAACATTACATTTAGTTGACATGTCTTTTCAAGTTCTTCTTGGCTGACAGTGTTTCAGATGCCTTGTTTTTGATGACCTTTACAATTTTCAGAAGTACTGGTCAGGTGTTTTGTACAATGTCATCATCTTGGGATTCACCTAATATTTTCTCATGTTTGGACTTGAGTTACAACACATGTTATCAATATGACATTATTATTGATGATGACCTTGTTTACCTGGCTCAGTTAGTGTTTATCATGTTTCTCCATTGTGAAGCTACAAATGGTTTTTTCTTTGCTGTTGTTGTTTTGTTTTGCTTTTTTTGTTTGTTTGTTTGTTTTGAGACAGAATTTCTCTCTTGTTGCCCAGGCTGGAGTGCAATGGTGGGATCTTGGCTCACTGTAATCTCCGCTTCCTAGGTTCAAGCGATTCTCCTATCTAAGCCTCCCAAGTAGCTGGGATTACAGGCGTACGCCACCATGCCCAGCTAATTTTTTTGTATTTTCAGTAGAGATGGGGTTTTGCCATGTTGGCCAGGCTGGTCTCGAACTCCTTACCTCAGGTGATCCACCTACCTCGGCCTCCCAAAGTGCTGGGACTACAGGCGTGAGCCATGGCACCTGGCCAAAGCTACAAATATTTTAATTTGCAATTTCCTAATAAAATGATGGTGAAAGTCTTCATTTGCTTACCTGCCTTCTACGTACTTTCATTGGTGAGGTGTCTGTTCAGATCTTTTGCCCCTTTTTAAAAATTGATTGCTTGTTTCCTTATTGTTGAATTGTAGGATTTCTTTGTCTATTTTGCATAGAATCCCTTATCAGATACATACTTTACACATATTTTCTTCCAGTCTGTAGCTTGTCTATTCATTCTCTTAACATTATCTTTTAGAGAGAAGAAGCTTTTACTTTTAATAAAATGCAACATATCAATTTGTTACAGATTATGCTTTTAGTATTGTATCTAAAATATCACCACCAAACACAAATTTACATAGATTTTCTGCTTCACACTTTTCTAGGATTTTTTTGGTTTTGCATTTTACATGTAGCCTGTAGGTATACAATTTATTTTGAATTGGTGTCTAGGTGTTTTGTTTTATGCTTTGTTTCAGTTTTTGCATATGGACATTCAAGTTCTCCAACACATTTGTTGAAGAGACTATCCTTTTTTCCAATACAATGTCCTTGCTCCTTTTTCAAAGAGCAGTTGATTATATTTGTGTGGATCTTATTTCTGAGCTGTTTTGTTCCAGCAACTTATGTCTATTCTTGGGAACATTTTAAAATTCACCTAAGTAACTGAAAAAACTCCTGATTATGAAACTAGATAAGAATGTTAAAAAAAATCAAGTCTAACAACAACAACAAAAACTCCTGTAGCTGTTAAACTTCCTTCAGTGTCAATATTTATTTTGTAGTGCTGTTTTGAGGACTTAAAAAGGTAGTGTATGTAAAATGCCTAATGTAAAAACCCTAGTGCTCATTCAGTGATAGTCATTATTATGTTATATGGTTCCTATACAAAGAGAAAATCTTTAACACTGCCCTAAGGCTCAAGAAAGCTTCCTTTAATAAAACAAATGATGCCTGGTTAAAAGTATGATGACCATATATTTTCAATGTTTGGATAAGAAAAAATATCATTTACAAAACTTATTAAGAAAAGGAATATCTAAAATGTAGAGGATGGAAAACGAATAATTGATTTAAAGAAATGAAAGGTGGATGTTTAACAAACAACTGCGTGAATCAAATTCACCAGTATCAGAGAAAAGATGCTTATGAAATCAAAGTACCATTTTTCTCCTGTAAAATTAGACAAGTTATCCAAAGCTGGTAAAGGTTGAAATGGATTTGGAATCTATATACACTACTGTTGTAACAATGAATCATATTATTAATAGTGTAGGGTCGATAAATGTGAAATATGTCTATAAATTACAGTATTTGCAACATCAAGGTAATACTTTCTTTAAATGTACATACCCAGGGAAAGAAAATTGTCCTTCTTGGTTCCAGAATATGTTTAATGTACAAATTCAAAGTATTCTACACCTGAAAAACTATTATACACAAAGAAATTGAAATTTAAAAAATTATCCTAAGATATTTAACATAGAATTATATTATGATAGCAAAAAAGATAAAAAACCGAGCTAACTAAATTACCACATACTAACACAATGAGATATTGTGCAGCCATAACATCTTATGTTGAAAATGGGGTAATAACCACCAAGAAAACGCTTTTGCTATAAACTTTTATGTAACTGCTGTAAGGAAGTCGTACATATATCATAGTTTCAACAATTTTTAAAAACAATGAAAAGAAATATGTTAGCATCTTAATGATGGTTTTCTTTAGAGTGATGGCTGATTTTTTTTTTTTTTTTGAGACAGAGTCTCGCGCCCAGGCTGGAGTGCAGTGGCCAGATCTCAGCTCACTGCAAGCTCCGCCTCCTGGGTTTACGCCATTCTTCTGCCTCAGCCTCCCGAGTAGCTGGGACTACAGGCGCCCGCCAAATCGCCCGGCTAGGTTTTTTTATTTTTTAGTAGAGATGGGGTTTCACCGTGTTAGCCAGGATGGTCTCGATCTCCTGACCTCATGATCCGCCCGTCTCGGCCTCCCAAAGTGCTGGGATTACAGGCTTGAGCCACCGCGCCCGGCCTGATGGCTGATTTTTAAAATAATTTTATAACTTCTGTGTTTTCTATAATATTTGTGACCTAAATTATAATCAGAAATACAGTATATCCAAAGGATTATAAATCACTTTACTATAAAGATGCATGCACATGTATGTTTATTGCGGCACTATTCACAATACCAAAGACTTGGCACCAACCCAAATGACCATCAATGATAGACTAGATAAAAAAAATGTGGCACATGACCGGGCTTGGTGGCTTATGCCTGTAATCCCAGCACTTTGGGAGGCTGAGGTGGGTGGAGCATGAGGTCAGGAGTTCAAGACCAGCCTGGCCAATATGGTGAAACCCCATCTCTACTAAAATTATAAAAATTAGCTGGGTGTAATCCCAGCTACTCAGGGGGCTGAGGCAGGAGAATTGCTTGAACCTGGGAGACAGAAAGTTGTAGTGAGCTGAGCTGAGATAGTGCCATTGCACTCCAGCCTGGGTGACAGAGTGAGATTGCATCTCAAAAAAAAAAAGGCGCATATACACCATGGAATACTATGCAGACCCAAAACCGATGAGTTCATGTCCTTTGCAGGGACATGGATGAAGCTGGAAACCATCATTCTCAGCAAAGTAACACAAGAACAGAAAACCAAACACCGCATGTTCTCACCCATAAGTAGGAGCTGAACAATGAGAACACACGGACACAGGGAGGGGAACATCACACACCAGGGCCTGTTAGGGTGTGGAGGGCTAGGGGAGGGATAGCATTAGGAGAAATATCTAATGTAGGTGACGGGTTGATGGGTGCAGCAAACAACCATGGCACATATACACTTAGGTAAGAAACCTGCACGTTCTGCACATATACTCCACAACTTAAAGTATAATAAAAAAAAGAAAAACAGTTCATTTTTACAAAGAGTGAAAGACAATCATTATTTCACTCTAACTCAATTATTTTCCTACTTTTTAGAAAACATGACTTTCTACGATATTTCTAAGTAACCACTCATAAAAACTTTGTTCTTTAGCATATATAATTTGTGTTACACTGAACAAGGTTTAACGGTCACTAATATATTTATAGTAAAAGGCAATCATAAGAGCAGTGGATGCTGAAGTTGCCTGAGGGGCAAGTCAATTAATGTAGGAACGTTTGCAGATAATAATGCATATAGGAACAGATCTTAGAGTAACTGCACCAGGGATACTGACTACTGAAACAACAATTTTGAAAACAAACTGGCTAATCTATGTAATCAAAAGACAGATTTGAATTTTTCTTCCTGGCCATGATGTTTCAACCATCCTCCCCATGTTGAATGAACCAACTGAATTGGTCAAAATATTTAATGATGAGCTAGAGATACTATATATACATATACATATATATAATTTTATTTTAATACATTAATTTTATTTTAATATATGTATAATTTTATTTTATTATTATTTTTTTGAGACAGAGTCTCACCCTGTCACCCAGGCTGGCGTGCAGTGGCGAGATCTCGGCTCCCTGCAAGCTCTGCCTCCCGGGTTCACGCCATTCCTCTGCCTCAGCCTCCCGAGTAGCTGAGACTACAGGTGCCCGCCACCAGCCCGGCTAAGTTTTTGTATTTTTAGTAGAGATGGTCAGGGTTTCACCATGTTAGCCAGGATGGTCTTGATCTCCTGACCTTGTGATCTGCCTGCCTTGGCCTCCCAAAGTGCTGGGATTACAGGTGTGAGACACCACGCCCAGCCAACATATCACAATTTTTGATCTGATAAAATGTTCAGAACAGAGGTCATATTAGCTACATTTATCACAGTCTCCATATTGATTTCATGTTTTTCCCAAAGCCTGTCTGAATACATATTTCTGAAATTTTACCACATCCTCGTGTTTCTTAGCACCCCTATAGAGATCATCCCAGGTGTGACAGAATGAATACAAACCTCATAACAGCAACTAAGAATGTGCCTTTTCGATTGCTTGTCAACACTGAGTCTATTACCTGGTATAGATGGTAAGTGAATGGCAGCTAATTGTTTTCTGCTAAGAGTATATTTTCATGACATTGAATTAATCTCAACAATTTAACATCTGTTGCAATACAGCAACTTTCAGGATCACTGAACTATATTATTCCTACATAAAAAATTTAAAATGAACTGGAGATCATTAAATCCTCCAGATACTTTAAATAATATTATTATGCTTATTAGCAATGTATCCCCAACAGTGTAATATCTAGAAAATAATCTTTCACTTAACTCGTAATATCCAAGGAATAACTAATTTCCTGGGAACATCTGGCTCATTTATGGAATAAAGAGTGATTGTTCATGGAGAAGCTCCTCTGGGTAGCTGTTTGATCTTTAGATTTTTAGAACTGAATGGTATCTAATTGAGAAGAAGAAAACAGGAACTGAGTCCCTAAATGAAATCCAAGCCTTTCAGCAAATACCCTGAGAGTGAACATTTGACAACAAGATTGGTACCTAAGACACATGTCACTCAGATATTTGAATAGTGTCTATGTATTATTTTGATGCCATGGACATCACAGGCATCATTACATGTTTAAGCCAAACAATTTAAAATTTACTTAAGAAAAAAGAACAAATTATTTGGATTCTCATTTAGCACTTTTACAATTAAACCTTTCTCAAGCTGTGGATAAAACAAGTTCTAAGAAAAAAGTATTCGGTAATGTGATTTAGCGTTGAGAGTGTGTGGCCTTTCCTGGGTATTACAGCTAGATTGTTGAGCTGACAATAGTCCCATTGTAAAATACAAGCAATGGTCACATGAATAAGGATGTAAGATTCTAGGGAATGTAATTAGTGACTTAGGAGATATATTTAAGAAAAAATTACAGCTTTTAATCTTTTTAAGAGGCCAGAGACTAGAATACACAGGCAGGATAAAATGTGTGCAGCACAGGAGTAAACACAAGTCATAGTAATGCGCAATTCTGTTAACACAATGGCTTTGCTGTCTCGGCAGTTCAGTTTATCATTTAATGCTATATTATCAAAGCCTGACGTTTTAATTTCTTTTCTACCTAATTGATATTCTCTCAACACAAGGTAAAGACAAAGTTTCATATCTTGATCTGGGGTTTGCTATGCTGTGTGTTGGCTGAACCAATGCAAACCTGCAAGAATCTTATTAAAACACCGTTTTTTTTTTTGTTTTTTTTTTTTCTGAGTGGTCTCTGATGTAGATTCTGTTATTCAGATGTAAACTGACTGTCACAGCGCTAACTACTCTAGCTCCAGAAATTTTTATTTCAGGCCAGTCTGTTTTTAGAAGTCTGCTGCTGTCAAATCTTGTGTCTTTCTCTCTCTCTGGTCCCTAGAGCAGATGCACTCTGTTTGCTCTTATAATAAAACATGTGTCTGGCCTCTAACTGATTACTGTAGCAACTGGAACATAACAAGACAGTCAGACCATCCAAAGGGTTGTGTGTCAAAGAGCAGTGTAAGCTTCCTGGTGTAATAGAGCACTTTCTGAGAGTTTCACAGTGTTACAGTTATAGGCTTGATCCAGAAAGGAAAAAATTCGATTGTGCATTAACTTTTGATTATCAATTCCTTTCAGAGGAGGGCAGTTCATAAATAATTGTTACACAAACGTTAGGAATGTTTACCCAACTGCTAGGGATTAAAATGCAAACTTAAAGAAGCTGGCAGACTACATAAACAAGGTAGATAAGCACACACTACAAGAGACCGTGAAAGAGTCTTTTACTATGGATAGCAATTAGATTATTATAGGCCTGTATTTCATGATCCACCATAGACTAATATGGTTCAATGTGTGCAATAAATGTGTTCTAGAAAATTTTGGTATGGGTGATATTTTCTATATAAGATATACAAACTGAAATCAAACATTTCTTTCAATAAAACCTATTTGATATGAGCCACAGTTATAAATAAAAATATTTTGTAAAACCACAGCCACTCTCTAAGCAGACAGGGTACGAAATGAATGAAATCACAGAAATTATCCAAAGACATGTGAACACAAGTTCCATGGTATTTATATAACATGAATGGACAAAAATGAAGTAAGTTTTCTTAAAATTAAGCGGAGAATTTGAGTTAGATTAAATATTGGTGATATCAATTAAAATTGATAGATTTTAACTATATCTTGGGTTTTTCTTTCATTACCTTTAAGTCATATCTTAAGTTTGACTCAAAATTGCTCAAATTGATTATAAAAGTGAAAGTAGGTAGGTTTTGTGCATCCTGATAGTCGTATCTATTAAGGTAGTTACAATAATTTAAACAATGTGAAACAGGTGTCAGGATAGACAGGTCAATAAAGCAAGATACATAATAGAGGAAAAAGTAATTTTAAAAATTTAGTATGTCAAAAAGGCAGTACACAACTTAGTAAAATAATTGAAATTATTTTGTAAATACCACTGAGAGAAATGAATATTTCTAGAAATGAACAAAAGGATGCCTAATCCCCGCCCCTTTCAACACCTGCTCTTCCTCCTCCTCCTCAGCCCACTCAACTTGAAGATGATGGGGATGAAGATCTTTATGATGTTCCACTTCCACTTAATGAGTAGTAAGAATATTTTCTCCTTCTTATGTCTTTCTTGATAATATTTTCTGTTCTCTAGCTTTTTTCTAAGAATGTAGTATATAAAGTAGATGTTTATCTATTGCAATACATTCTAGAATAATTAAAAGCACACATATATGCACTTCTGTATACACACTCACATGTATGGAAAAATATACATATGAAGTGACAGGAAAGTTAGAAAGTAAATGAATTAGTAAATATCTGAATGTGGATTAGGAAAAGTAAATGTAATATCAAAAGTTAGAACTCTCTTTCCAGGGACTAATAACTTTGATTAAAGTTTAAAAAGTAACAAAAGATATAAAAGTGGGAGGATGATGATCAGAGCAAAAAAGGGATAAGAAACTTACCATTACTAACTGTGTAAGGATTTCCTACAAATTAATGAAGCAAAAAGTCTCCTCTGACCAAAAAAAAAAAAAAAAGAACAAAGTATAAATGGGCAATTTACAAAAGGAAGAATTAGACTAATGCCTAAGAAAAAAAGTCACTTCTTAGTTATACAAATTAAATAAATTAAGTACAACTCCTTCACTTGGAAAATTAGCCAATTAAAACATATTTGTAATAAATTGTGTTCATTACAGCAATGAAAAAAGATCTCTCCATGAATTTTTGCTAAGCTACTACTATATTTCTGAAGAGAAAATAAAAATTGTTTGATCATCTATTAACTCAGTAATCCTCTTCTGGTTACTTGAGAAAGAATCATATGTTTTATTATATTTATCTTCAATAATGCTGGAAAATGACCAGGGACATATACAAAACACTATGTACAAATATTTATGGTGGCATTAATTATAATGGGAAACCTACAGAAATAGGTTTTAGCTAAACAATTTCTTATACCCATTTAATAACGGACATTCTTTAACATCATATTTTAGAAAAAAAACATGTAAAATACATATTCTATATTAATAGAAAGAGGTACATTAAAATAGTACATAAATATAAAACCAATTTTGTTACAAACAGACAGTTAGGAGATGTATGTATAATCCGTGGATAAAATGGTTAAGATGAAATAGATCACAATGCTCATGGGGAATGCTGACTTAATGAGTAACTTTATTTACTTTCCTATACTTTTCAGTGTTTTCCAATTTCTCTAAAATGTATATATGTTACTTATAAGAAATGAATTGGCAGTTAGTGAGTATTCTTTTAATTTAAAGGTTCTCCCACATCTTCTATGGAGGAAATATATATGAACGGACTTTGTACTAAACTTCCTGTTTTCATTGACTATTCAACAATCTTGCTCATAAGTTACACTATGCAGTGATTCTTAACTTAGTTGCCCATTCGGAATATAGGGGGCTTTTAGAAAATATGCCAGAGGACTCCCATCCAAGTACTAGCCAGGTTTGACCTTGCTTAGCTTCCAAGATGAGAGGAGATTGGGCACATTCAGGGTGGTGTGGCCATAAAAGGTGAACCAGCCCAGATCTTCCTGGAGTCAGGTTGCTTGGGAATGCAACCAAAAGCTGGTGGTAAACTCCAATTAAGGCTAAAGACTGGCACAAGACCAATAGTCAACCAGTACCACAAGGGAAAGTTGGAAAGAACTTTGAAAAGAGAGTTCAAGAAGGCATGAAACCTTAAGGGTAAACAGGTGGGGTCTGTGCAGTCCATCCAGAGGATTGAACTGGGCAGCCAGTCTGGCCCTGATGGCAGTCCTGCAGATCTTTCCTGCTCCTCCACAGCCCCCACTTTCTGAACCCAGAAATAAAGCTGAATACTTACAGGCAACTGATTTTCAACAAAGCAAACAAAACAAAGTGTGGAAAGAACACCACATTCAATAAAAGGTGCTGAGATCATTGGCAAGCCACAGGTAGGAGAATGAACCTGGATCCTCATCTCTCACCTTACAGAAAAGTCAACTCAAGATGGATTAGACTTAAATCTAAGACCTGAAACCATAAAGATCTTAGAAGATAACATCAGAAAACCCTTCTAGACAGTGGCTTAGGCAGACTTCATGACCAGGAACCCAAAGAAAATGCAACAAAACTAAAGATAAACAAATGGAACTTAATTAAACTAAAAAGCTTCTGCACAGCAAAATAAATAATCAGTAGAGTTAACAGACAACCCACAGAGTGGGAAAAAAATCTTCACAATCTATACATCCAACAAAGGACTAATATCCAGAATCTACAAAGAACTCAAACAAATCAGCAAGAAGAAAACCAAACAATCCCATCAAAGAGTGGGCTAAGGACATGAATAGACAATTCTTTAAAGAAGATATACAAATGGTCGAGAAGCATATGTAAAAATACTCAGTATCACTAATGATCAGGAAAATGCAAATCAAAACCACAATGCGATAACACCTCACTCCTGCAAGAATGGCCATAATCAAAAAATAAAAAAAAAAAAATAGATGCTGACATCGATGCAGTAAAAAGTGAATACCTTTACACTGCTGATGGGAATGTAAATAGTACAACCACTGTGAAAAACAGTGTGGAAATTCCTTAAAGAAATAAAAGTAGATCCGTTTGATCCAGCAACCCCGTGTCTAAGTTTCTACCCAGAGGAAGGAGGTCATTATATTAAAAAGATACTTGCATGTGCATGTTTATAGCAACACAATTTGCAATTGAAAAAATGTGGAACCAGCCCAAATGCCCATCAGTCACATCGGTCAACTAGTAGATAAAAAAAAGTGTGTGTGTGTATATATGCATATATATAAATATACACACACACAATGGAACACTACTTAGCCATAAAAAGGAACAAAATAATGGCATTCACAGCAACCTGGATGGAATTGGAGACTACTATTCTAAGTTAAGTAACTCAGGAATGGAAAATCAAACATTGTACATTCTCACTCTTAAAGTGGGAGCTAAACTATGAGGATGCAAAGGTGTAAAAATGATACAATGGACTTTGGGGACTTGGGGAAAGGGTGGGAAGCAGGTGAGGTATAAAAGACTACATGTTGGGTACAGAATACACTGCTCAGGTGATGGGTGCACCGAAATTTCACAAATCACCACTAAAGAACTTATTCATGTAACCAAACACCACCTGTTTCCCAAAAACCTATTGAAATAAAAAATGAATTAAAACAAACAAATAAATAAATAAATGTCATGGAAAGATGTGAAAAAAAAGAAAAAAAGTATGCCAGGAGAACCTTACTTTTAGAGATTTTGAGTTAATTATCCTAGAATAATGTTTTTTTTAAAAAAACACCTTCAGTTTTTAAGTTTAACATGCAGCCAGAAGGTTTCCAAACTTGCTTCTTTGTAAGATTTTCTGGAGGCACTTGTTTAAAAGACAGATCCTCAGGCCATGTTATCTCAAAATTCTGAGATTACCTGGAAATTCTGAGATAGTTAGTCTTGGGTTGGAACTGAACACACACACACACTTAAGCAAATAACCAAAAGGATTATTTCTGATCAAGACTGTGTTTGCAAATGACTGAATTAGCCTATTTTTTAAAAGCCAGCCACCAAACTGCACTCATAGTGCCTATGAGGAAATGATTCAACTTTAAATGACACTACCATGGAAACACAATTTTATGAAGGGACAGCAAATCTTATCCATATTTCTGATAGATTAAAATTGCAAAGGGACAGTACTACTTACACATAACATGGTTCAATACAGATTCAATACTGAATGTGTACATTTAAATGCCTAATGGGCACATTAGGTCCTACAGAAAATTAGAAAGAAAGACTGCTGACTTTGGACTAAAGTGGAGGTAAGAGGCTTCAGTAAAAATGAGGGTTGAAATGATCCTTATAGAATGGATAAGAGTGAATGGGGCTTACAGGCATTTTGTTTTTAACAGAAGGGAAAGGATGATGAAGGGGCAACTATCTCATAGATCAAGATCACAGGGAGAGTTTAGAGTAGAAGACCGGGTTGTAATTAAATGTAGAGGAATGAAAATGGGAAGCAGTGGGGTTGTCCTGACAGGGGAATGAATGGCATGGTTACCTTAGTATAGTTTAAAATCTCTATCAGTTAAGTACCTGGAGTAGATTTACCTCATTCATGAGTGAATCTCTGAAACACAGTGATTGGCATTCATTGAAGATTCAGTAAATATCCTTTCCACGAATGAGAAAATGTGATTATCATGATGATGTAATAATTTGCCAATTATTTAGGACTGATTAAAAACAAATTTAAATATTATTTTATAAGGACTTGGAGAAAACATTTTTGCGATACAAAAATGAATGCCATGATACTACTTTCTATTCTAGCCTAGCCCCATTATTTCACTTACTGCCTCGCCTCAACCCTGTGGTTCCTAGTCTCTGATACTGAAGGTCCTCCATGATCACCTTCCATATGCCATCTAGTATATGTGGCATAATCCAGCATCAGTCTTGGTTCCTGGAGAGCGGGTTGCCCTTTGTAGTCTAAACCGAATTAATACACACACACACACACACACACACACACAGAGCTGATCTGTGAATGACACAGATTTCAACTACAGGGGTCCACTTATTTGTAGATTTTACTCTGCCTCTGTCATCCCTGAGACAGCAAGGCCAACCCTTCCTCTCCTCCTCCTCCTCAGCCCACTCAACATGAAGATGATGAGGATGAAGACCTTTATGATGTTTCACTTCCACTTAATGTGTAGTAAGAATATTTTCTATTTCTTATAATTTTCTTAGTAGTATTTTCTTTTCTCTTCTCTCTAGCTTACTTCTTTTGTAAGCATATAGTATACAATAAGTGTAACCCACAATATACTTGCCAATCAACTATTTATGCTATTGGTAAGGCTTCCAGTCAACAGTAGGCTATTAGTAGTTAAGTTTTTGGAAAGTCAAAAGTTATACTTGGATTTTTACCACAGACATGGGCCCGAACTTCATATCCTTAACCCTTTCTTTGTTCAAGGGTCAACTGAACAATAAATAAGAAAAGAGTCACTGATTTATTTCTTTGTAGTGGACTCAAGGAAGACCCAGTATAGTACAAGAAGTTTCACAGCTATTACCACATCCCTACATCTTAATGGTGAATTTGAAAAAATAATAGCATTAGTAGGCAGAATGTCTCAGTTTTCTGTTTCAGAATAATAGCAGCTTGTTCAAAATAGAAGAAAAGTGAGAGCAGTTCAGTGTTACATTTCCTTCCTTCGTCTAGGTCAGCAGTTCTCAGTGTGTGTTCAGGGACTAACGACACCAGCATGACCTGAGAATTATTGAGGTGAAAATTCTTAGGACCCTCTCTGTATCTGCTGAATCAGAAATTCTGTGGGTAGGGCCCAACAACCTTCCTAAACAGTCCCCAAGGCAATTCTGATGGATGACCAAGTATGAGAACCTCTCTTCCAAATGTTTGGCTATTCTTTTGGCTATTTTTATCATATAGCTCTCACCCTTTGATACTTTTTATTGTTGCTGATGCTTTTCTGCTTTCACATTTCTCTTTCTTCTACTCTTGCAAATTTAGCCAATCCACCGCAATAGTTGGTTATATATCATGGGCTTTCAGAGGACCAGTGGTGAGTGTTAAACCCTGTTTGACTTTCTTTTGCCTACTGAAATATTTTGAATTTTGCATTCAGCTTCTCATGCAGTTTAGAATCTCAGTCTCTTCCACTAAACACTGGCTAGGACAGTTCTACTCTTTACCCTGTTTATGAACTGGTGATGGCCCATGTAGCTGCTGAGGTGTTGAAGAGGGTGAGAAAGGATGTTTCAGATTGTGTCATGTATATCTTGGCTGATGCTGCCTGGTTGCAAAAGAGGTACCCAGGCAGCACCAGTGCCTTAAGAAAAGTATGAAGACAAGTGGTCAAAATCCTACTGGATCTATCATTATTCTAATTAATTATTTATGTAATCTCTTTTAATGTCTTTCTTCTTTCAATATAAGCTCCCTAAGAGTAAGACCATTTCATTTAATCACTGAATCTCACATGGCTAACACAGTGCTTTGTTCATAGTATAAGCTTTTTTTTTTCTTTTAAGAGGATGATTAAATGAGAATATGTCTATTACATAGAACTTCAAGAAGTAGGTGTGTTGGAGGCAGTAAGATAGTTCATAAGTATTCTGCTATTTCTCCCTCTATGAAGGATGCACTGCTTTTCCCACTTAAAGATAGATAAGGTCACATGAATGATTAGTCTGGATTAGGTGATGGAAGCTTAAAGAGCCATGTAGTAGGAGTGAGGCATACTTTTTTATTCTTTTAGGCACTGAGATTTGTTTCATTAGTTATTTTCTCTTTTCTCTTTTTGAGGTATAACATATATAAGGTGTATTAATCTTAAATGAACACATATATAAATGTATACATCTAAATACACCTGTATAACCATAACCAGGTGAAGATATACAACATTTTCAGCACCTCAGAAGATTCTTCATTTCTCTTTCCAGTCAATAGAGCCATCCACCCCAACCGCAGTTACACTATTCTGATTTCTATTAAAATAGATTAGATTCACCTGCTGTGGGAACTGCATGTAAATGAAATCACATAGAACATACATGTCACATACATGTCACATTTTGTGTCATGTGTTTTACTCAAAATATTGTCTGGAAATTTTCACCCAGATTGTTTCACACATAGGAAATTTGTTCTTTTTAGGGTTATGCCATGTTCTAAGTACCATAGTTTATTTATTCTCCTGTTGATGTATATTTGGGTTGTTTTAGCTGTGGGCCATGACATATATAAAGCTGTTATGAAAATTCCATTCATATATTTCAGTGAATAACACACTCATTTCTCTTGGTATATACTTAGTCATGAAAGTGTTGGTTACAGGACAGAAAAATGTTTAGCTTTTGGATGTTCTGCAAATGTGTGCAGTAGTTTTCAAACTTTCATCTAACAGAGTCACCTGAGGGGCTTGTTAAAACAAATTGCCTGGCTCTATACCCATAGTTTCTAATTCAGTAGGTCTAAAATTGCATTTCCAATGTTTCTAGGCCATGCAGATGCTGCTCTTCTGGGGACGACATTTAGAGAACCACAAATTGTTCAATAGAATTTGCCAGCGAGATTCTAGAAATAAATATTACTTTGCCTTAAACTAGCCTATCTTGATGACCTCTAAGGTTGTCAGGTTGAGTGAAGAGAAAGGCAGTGTCCCTGTTAAATTTGGATTTCAAAAGACAATAAATAAATTTTAGTATAATTATGTCCCACGCAACAATTGAAGTGCACTTAGGTGAAAAAATTATTTGTTCTTTATTTGAACTTTAAATTTAACTGGACCTCCAGTATTTTACTGGGCAACCCTAACTGATGCAGCTGTTCCTCCTTTTTTCACAGAAGATCCTGACATGCAGCTTGGTTAACTTACTGTCAAAGGACAGGCAGTTAGTAAATGGCAGCAGATTTCTAACATTGGTCTATATACCTACGTCCCCTGATTATTCTACTCCACTCATACACACTTTCTGCCACCCAGTTACCCAGTACTATAGTTTGGATGGATGTTTGTCTCTGTAAATCTCATGTTGAAATTTGATCCTCATGTTGGAGGTGGGGCCAAATGGGAGGTGTTTCGGTCATGGGGGAGGACTCCCCCATGAATGGCTTGGCCTGGCTTTGCGTGGTCCTCATGGTAATGAGTTCTCACTCTATTAGTGCCCATGAGAACTGTTTGTCAAAAAGAGCAAGGCATGGCCTCACTCTGTCTCTTACTTTCTCTCTCAGCATGTGATCTCTGCACATATTGACTCCCTTCACTTTCTGCCATGAGTGGAAGCAGCCTGAGGCCCTCTCCAGATGCAGATACTAGTGCTGTGCTTCTTGTACAATCAGTGGAACAATGTACCATATTAACCTCCTTTCCTTATAAATTTCCCAGCTTCAAGTATTCCTTTATAACAACACAAGCAAGGAAAGACAGAAAATGGGTACCAAGGAATGAGATGTTGCTATAAAGATACCTAAAAATGTGGACATGGTTTTGGAACTGGTTAATGGGCAGAGGCTGTAGGGTTTTGGAGGACTCAGAAAACACAAAAAGGCAAGAGAAAGTTGGAAACTTCTTAGAGATTTGTTAAGTGGTTGGTATAGTTTGGAGATTTCACCTGTCCAAACCTCATGTTGACATTTGGTCCCCATTATTGGAGGTGGAGCATATTGGCAAGTATTTGAAACGGGGTAAATCCTTTATGAATGGCTTGGTGCCATTCTTGCAGTAGTTAATACTTTCTCACTCTATTAGTTCCCATGAGGGTCAATTGTGGAAAAGAGCCTGCTATCTCCATGCTTTTATTCTTCCTCTCTCACCATGTGATCTCTGCACACAACAGCTCCACTTCATCTTCCACCATGATTGAAGGCAGCCTTAGGCCCTCATCAGAAGCAAATTCCACTGCCATGCTTTTTGTACAGCCTACAGAACTATAAGCTAAAGAAACTTTTAAAAATTTATTACCCAGCCTCAGGTATTCCCTTATAGAAACACAAATGAACTAAGACAATGGTTGTGACTAAAATTCTGATAGAAATGTAGACAGTAAAAGTTATGCTGATGGCACCTCAGATGGAAATGATGAACTTATTGGAAAGTAAAGCAAAGGTCATCCTTATTAGCCTTAGCAAAGAACTGTCCTGTGTTGCATTTATGCCCTTGGGATTAGTGAAAGGACAAATTTAAGAATGCTGTCCTAAAGTATCCGAGAGTATAAATTTCTAAGGTGCAAAGTCTTCAAGAAGTGGCAGGACTGCTTTCAATTGCTTACAACCTGATACGGTAGCAAGGAAATGGTTTAAAGGTGGAATTTATAATTAAAAAGGAAGCATAGAGTAAATATTTAGAGAATTTTCAGTCTGGCTATGCAGTAGGGAAGAACATTTTAAGTAGAGAAGTCCAAGAGTACTGCAGTAAAACCACTTGCTAAGAGATGAACATGACTACAGGGAGTCAGGTGCTAATAGTCAAAACAATAGAAAAAAAGACCGAAAAGGCTCTTCAGACATCTTTGACGCTGCCCTCACATCACAAGCCCAGAGGCTTAGGAAGACAGAATAGATTCTGGGGACATGTTTGTGGTGCCAATTTGCTATGCCTCACTGGGATACTGCTCCCTGTTCCCTGTGTCCCTGCTGCTCCAGCTCTAGATGTAGCTCAAAGAGCCCCAGGTATGGCTCAGGCTGCCACTCTGGGGTGTGTAAGCAGGAAGCCTTGGAGGCATACACCTGGTGCTATGTCTATAGATGTCCAGGATGCAAGAGTGGTGAAAGTTTGGAGGCTTCCACATAGATTTCAGAAGGAATGTGTGGGTGCCCAGACAAAAGCCTGCTGCAGAAGCAGAGCCACCACAGAGAGCCTGTACTAGGACCATGTCTAGAGTAGCTGCAGGAACAGAACTTTTACCTTCCAGACCCCAGAATAGTAGAGCTACTGGTACCATGTACCCTCAGACTGGAAAAGCCACAGGCATTCTATTCCAACCCATGACAGCAGCCAGCCAGGGGGATTGCACCAGCAAAGTCATGGGGCGGGGGTGGCAGGGCTGCCCTAAGCCTTGGGAGCCCACTTCTTCTTCCAGTGTGTCAAGATGTGGGACACATAGTGAAAGTAGATTATTCTGGAGATCCAAGATTTAATGTCTGCCCTGCTGATTTTCAGACTTGTGTGGGGCCTGTTAACCCTTTCTTTTGGCTCATCTCTCCCTCTTGGAATGAGAATCTTTACCTAATGCCTGTACAATCATTGTATTTTGAAAGCAAATAACTTATTTTTGATTTTACAGTTCACAGCTCTAAGCAACTTGTCTTGAGTCTCAGGTGAGACTTTGGAATGTGAGCTTTTGAGTGGAAGCTGGAACAAGTTAAGACTTGGGAAGCCTATTGGAGAGGGATGATTTTATCTTGCAATGTGAGAAGGACATGTGTTTGGAAGGCCAGGGGCAAAATGCTGTAGTTTGGATGTTTGTCTCCCCAAACCTCATAAGTTAGAGGTTGGAGGTGGGACCTCATGGGAGGTGTTTGGGTCATGGAGGTGGATCCTATGTGAATACATTAATGCCTTCCCTGGTGGGAATGGTTGGTGAAATCTCACTCTTACTAGTTCCCACAAGAGTTGGTTGATAAAAAGAGCCTAGAACCTCCTCCTGCTCTTTTTTGCTTCCTCTTGCCTTGTGATCTCTGCACATACTGGCTCCCCTTTGCCTTCTGCCATGAGTAGAAGCAGCCTGAAGCCCTCACCAGCAGCTGAGCAGATGGATACTGGTGTCAAGCTTCTTGTAGAGTCTGCAGAACCATTAGCCAAATAAACCTCTTTTCTTTACAAATTACCCAACTTCAGGCACTCCTTTATAGCAACACAAAATGGACTAAGGTACTGTGAAAGGAAAATATCTTGGGCCCTTTCAAGCTGGGAACTGCTCAGGGCAAATCTGCCTTCCATTCTATTCAAAGCCATCGCAGCTGCCCACAGAGATGGATGCATATTCTGATTGTCCCCTTTGGAAAGACTTACCAGAAACTCAGAAGAATGCAACCATTTGTGTCTCATCTACCTGTGACATAGAAGTCCCTCAGGGTGGGGAGGGGGCTTGCCTTGAGTTGTCCCCGCCTTTCTGGATGAATTAATGTACTTCTTACATATATTGATTGATGTCTCATGTCTCCCTAAAATGTGAAAAACCAAGCTGTGCCCTGACAACCTCGGACCGATGTCATCAGGACTTCCTGAGGCTGTGTCACCCACACGTCCTCAACCTTGGCCAAAAAAAAAAACTTTCTAAACTAACTGAGACCTGCCTCAGATTATCTAGGTTTACAATACCTAGTCTTGATTAAGAGACAGCTCTGGTTTCCAGGGCTGCTAATCCAGCATGAGATAGAGTGCTGCATCCATGTACTCTCACATTAGCCTGGAATGCTGATTAAAAATGTATCTTCCCCTCAGCTCAAAAGGGAAATCATTTTATGACTTTGTGCCACTTTAAGCTGTCACCTGCCTCTGCAGCTAGATTCAGCTGCCTTTTAGATTTGACCTGACTGTTCAAGGGTTCGCCTGTCTCTTCCAGGGGTGTGATTCCCTATTGAGTCGCTTGCTAGAGGATCCATGCAGGAGAACACATGGACCTTTCTTTCCCAGAGGGGGAAGGTACCTGTCACTTCTACAGATCACTCTTTTGTAGTCTGGCAACACAGCAGGCAGTTAGCATTTTCCTAAGGCTGTCTCCACTACGGAAATTCAGGGCCAGGTCAGGTAAATGAGCTCAGTCCTGGAGGAGGCCTCCTGCTCCAGGGAAGGGCTTTTGTGATCTGATCCAGTTTCTGACAAATGTCAGGAGTCATTCCAGCAATGTGACTTTTAAGGATGGGAACATAGGCACTCTAGCCCCCAAATGATCTGTCTTCCTAGTAGGTGAAACCCTATTATTGTCAATTCATTCTTAGATTTTAAGAATAGCTTGCAGTGGTGAATACCTTTGGAAATTCAGGCCTATTATCTGGACTAAGTATCTTATGCCACTATCAATAACATGGGGTGAAGGAGTTTCCTTAAATTCCTTCTTTGAAGAAGAGTTCCTTAAATGGTATAAAGGCACTTGGGAGGAAAAAAAAAATGGACAACAAGTTCAAGCATCACATCTGAGAAGTTATTCCGGAGCTTTCTGCTTCCAGAGGCTGAATTGGACCTTTCTTCAGTCTGTGTATATCTCTATTATACCACACACATTACAATGTTGCAATTGTCTATTTCAGTGCCAGCCTTCCCATCAAGCCATGTGGCTTAGAGATCAGAGACTTGTTAATATCTGTGCCTGGGGCATGAACACTGTGCTTAGTATGTACTAGACACTCAGGAAAGCTTGTCAGACTGTCTGCTTGAATAGTTGCCAAGGATAGGCTTCTTTCCTTTTACAGTTTGGCCTAAGACTAGCCTGTGGATGCTTTTAGTGGCACATTTCAGGACAGCCTTCTTCCGAAGAGATACTGAGTATCTGTAACAGGGTCTACAGTCTATATCCCTACACACACACGTTCACACACAGCTACAGGGCTCTCGGGGAGAGAGTCTCTGGGCTCTCATTCCATCAGCCTGGACCAGGGATGCAATTCCAAGTTGACTGTGTCAGCCTGCCATTTCACAGTTGGTTTAAAACGTTGCATGTTGGATGCTACTAGAACTGTTTTTCTCCGAGATATCGTGAAACTTTTTGGTTCACTTAGGTAATCAAACCCCATACAGAAAGTGCCAGATAAGCAATTCCCACGCAGCTGCTGAGAAGAAAACAGATCTGACCTTTAAGTCTGAACACATGCAAAAAAGGTCAGTCATCTCGATAAACACAGCCTGATTGAAAAGTGAATGTTTCTCCCCTTCTGAGGGAGGGAATGAACTCTTTGCTCCCTTCTGCCCTCTACAGCTTTGATATTTAAAGTTTAAAGTTTGGTTCCTGACCAACAGTATCATCACTACCTGTAGCTTGTTAAAAATGTAGGCTTTTGAAACCCCCATTCCACAACTGCTTAATCACCACCTGATTTTTTTTTTTTTTTGAGACAGAGTCTCGCTCTGTCACCCAGGCTGGAGCGCAGTGGTATGATCTCGGCTCACTGCAACCTCCGCCTCCTGGGTTTAAGTGATTCTCCTGCCTCAGCCTGCCAAGTAGCTGGGATTACAGGTATCCGCCACTATGCCTAGATAATTTTTTGTATTTTTAGTAGAGACGGGGTTTCACCATGTTGGCCAGGCTGGTCTCGAACTCCTGATCTCGTGATTAGCCCCTCTCGGCCTCCCAAAGTGTTGGGATTACAGGCGTAAGCCACTGTGCCCGGCCAACCTATGTTTTTAACAGGTAATCTGCATACATATAAAAGTATGAAAAGCACTGCTTTTTTGAATCATATGATTACAATTAGTTTTACTCCTGTAAATGCTGTGAGTTTATTATTGTTTTTTTATTTTATTTTTTATGTTTTATGTTGTTGCCTTGAGGGGCTGGAATATCATTTGGGAAATCTATCCCAAGGATAATAAGAAAGAGACCATGCTGGTATGTTCTCCAACAAACCAGCTTTATTTCCTTTTCCAAAATACACTATACTCTCTATTTTCCCTCAATTTCATCTCAAAATATGTATTCTTTGCTTGCTAAGACCCTCAGTTTTTATGTTCCCCTAAGGCCTTTTTTTTTCCCTTCTTTCTCTTTTTTGAGACAGATTCTCACTTTGTTGCCCAGGCTGGAGTGCAGTGGTGCAATCTCAGCTCACTGCAAACTCCGCCTCCCAGGTTCGAGGGATTCTCATGCCTCAGCTACCGCAGTAGCTGGGATTAACGGCACGCTCCACCACACCTGGCAAAATTTTGCATTTTTCGGAGACATGGGGTTTCACCATGTTGCCCAGCCTGGTCTCAAACTCCTCAGCTCAGGCAATCCACCTGCATTTGGCGTCCCAAAGTGCTGGGATTACAGGCGCGAGCAAGACCATTTTACAAAGTAAAAGTGCCCGCAGATCTCAACTGAATAGTAGGAAATGGATTTATGGTGAGCCCAGCTCTATTATGAGCTGGTTTTAGGGAAAACACATGGCAGTTCCAGCTAAATGTCTAGAGAAGCCTGTAAAATTTGCATTGTAAGTGATGGCAGCCACAAAAAGCAAGTTAATCAGCATGGCAATGCTTATATTTATTTTCAACAGTAATTATTAAAAATCAAGCTGGGCCCAGTGGCTCACACCTGTAACCCCAGCTTTGAGAGCCTAAGGCAAGAGGATCACTTGAGCCAAGGAGTTCAAGACCAGCCAGGGCAATATAACAAAACCCTGCCTTTATAAAAATTTTTTTAAAAAATAGTATTCTTAGATATGACACCAAAATGAGTGATAACTGAAAAAAATAGGTAAACTGTATTGCATTCAAATTGTCTAAAATTTTGCTGTAGAGTACACCATGAAGAAAGTGAAAAAAGGCCAAGTGCAGTGGTTCCCATCTGTAATCCCAGCACTTTGGGAAGCTGAGGTGGGCAGATCGTTTGAGGCCAGGAGATCGAGACCAGCCTGGCCAACATGGTGAAACCCCACCTCTACTAAAAATACAAAAATGAGCTGGGCATGATGGCGCACACCTGTAATCCCAGCTACTGGGGAGGCTGAGGCACGGGAATCACTTGAACCTGGGAGGTGGAGTTTGCAGTGAGCTGAGATTGTGCCACTGCACTCCAGCCTAGGTGACAGAGTGAGACTCTGTCTCAAAAAAAAAAAAAAAAAAAAAAAGGAAAGAAAAAAAAAGAGTGGAAAAAAAAAACGCAGAACGGGGAAAAAAATTATAAATCATATATCTGATGACAGACTTGTATCCAAAATATACAAAGAACTCTTATAATTTAACACTAAAAAGACAGTCCAATTTTGGGGGCAAAGGATTTGAATTGACATTTCCCCAAAAAAGGTATATAAATGGCCATGAAGTCCATAAAAATATACTCATTAGTGATGCCAATTTGGAAAAGAGTCTGTGGTTCCTCATATTGTTAAACATAGAGTTACCATGTAAACCAATAATTCTGCTCCTAGATGTACACCTAAGAAAATTAGAAACATATGTCCTTCTAAAACTTGTACATAAATGCTCAGAGCAACACTAGCCATAGTAGCCAAAATGTAGAAGCAACCCAAATGCCCATCAACTGACGAATGGATAAACAAAATGCGATAAATCCATACAATGTAATATTGTTCATCAATGTTAAAAAAAGAATTGTCGATTCATGGTACAACATGAAAAAATATTGAAAGCATTATGCTAAGTGAAAGAGCCAGTCACAAAAGATCAGATGCTGTATAGTACCACTTACATAAAATGTCTAGGCCGGGCACAGTGGCTCACACCTGTAATCCCAACACTTTGAGAGGCGGAGGCAGGTGGATCACTTGAGGTCAAGAGTTCTAAATCAGTCTGGCCAACATGGTGAAACCCCGTGTCTAATAAAAATGCAAAAATTAACAAGCCTGGCAGCGCATGCCTGTAATACCAGCTACTCAGGAGGCTGAGGCAGGAGAATCGTTTGAACCCAGGAAGCGGAGGTTGCAGTAAACTGAGTTCCTGCCATTGGACTCCAGCCTGAGTGGCAGAGTGAAACTGTCTCAAAAATAAATAAATAAAATAAGATGTCTAGAATAGGCAAAGCTATAAAACAGAGATTAGTGGTTTTATTGAGAGGGAAGTGACTGCTGCTATGAAGTTGCTTTTTCAGATAATGAAAGCGTTCTAAAATCAGTTAGGAAAGAGTGTTGAAAAATTCTGAGAGTATTCTATAAACCACTGAATTTTACATTAAATTTTACACTGAAAATTAAAAGGGCTAACTTTGTGGTATGTAAATTATATCTCAACATAACTGTTCTTTAAAAAGTCAAATAGCCAAATAGCATGTAACATATACACTCTTCAGCTGTTATGATTATACCACTTTGCAAAATAGATGACATAATATTACGATAAAGGCATTAAACCTCAAAAAGTAGTAGAGTAGGTGACTCAGAAAATAACAAAAGTTTAAACAAGGAAAAAGGCCACTGTGTTTTATATACCTGCTACTTTGCTCATGCACTCACTCTTTCATTCATGCTTATATTCAATTCACTCATTGAATGTCTAGGAATGTGAGACTTTGTGGTAGGCATCTTGGATATAGCCATAATAGACAGATATTATCTTGGCAATAATGTGACCTGCAGTCCAAAGGTGAAGTCAAACTAATAACAAATAATTCAATAAAGCCAGATCAATAGAGCAATAAGAAATAGAGCATGAATAGCAACTCATTTAGTTTATATAACCCTTAAGAGAATTTTGATAAAACTACATATTCCCTACACAGTTTAATTTGACATCTAAATATTTTCATTATGAGTTTAAATTAACATATCTTATTTATAATACCCAGAAATTATTTTAAAATGAAATAATATGAATGTATCTAACTGCGATGAACATTTTATGATGTAATTTGAAAACCAATTTCACCTGTGTGTTGAGTTAAACACACAATATTTGAAATACATTATGTAAAATTTTTAAGCTATGTGAGTTTACAACACCCACAAATAGGCCAAAATACCTCTCTAACAGCAAGCTTTGTCCCTTACCAAAATACATATCAAGTCAGGAAATCCTGTATATTTATGTTTCTGAAATTAAATATTAAAATGTTCCTTAAGCCAACATTTCCATTACTTCTTTGTCTGATGCCCTGGTGGATTTTACAACATCACTGTAAGATTTAGCATGGGTGAAGAGCTTTATTTATTTGTTAGTTTATCATTTATTTATTTTTGGTAAATTGAAAGAAAGAATTCATTACTGCTGGTTCTTTCTCAAGCAGATAAGTTCAACAAAGAGCATATATGGATGTTAAGGATCCGGAAACGGATTCCCTTAAAACTCTTGGTGCAAGTACTCTGATGCGAAGTTTTTCTGTGTCACCATGTTTACCTGTATCACCATCAGTTCCTGTATTACCATGTGTACCCAAACCATACTTTAAGGACCACTGTTCTCGAGTAGACTGGGGAGATTCTGTGCTCTAGAATTCTCAAAAATATACAAGTGGAAAAAACGTGAGTAGCCACAAGTGAGGTCAGAATTGCAAATATGGTAGGGTTTTCATTTCTTGTAAAATGTATATGAGGCATCAGTAAGTTTTCATTTATGCAACTGGATGTGCACATCTCTGGCTAGAAAAAGCATCACAATGTGTTATAGTCTTAAGGGAATTTGAAATCACACTTTCACTCTTATCTCACCAAAGACTATAGCTATTCACAAGATAGTATGTTTCCTAAAAGATAGAATTCAGTGACCACTCCACTAGTTTAATTGACTGAAGAGATCTGAAAGATTAGAATTCCAGAACTAGCTCACAAATCAGTCTTTTGACATTGAAGATGCTAGCACATATGGAGGTGGGAGAGGACATAACCAAAGTAGGGTGCTGTCAGGTGTGCCAGCCTTGGAGTGCTTTTGAGAAGTATGAGTCACAGCTGGATGAGAGGATCAGCCTTACACATTCTTCCTTAGAACATGTGTTGTGGTTATCAGCCCACTATTTATTACATCTGATCAGCACCCCTGACTGAAGGTTGAGATATGAAAAAAATACTGTTTTTCATTCAAATCAGTTGATGATCAGAGGGATGTGGTAGACTGTTTCAAAGATAACCACTGTTAGTCCTTTCCACCCCTCCTGAAGCTAGCCATTCTGCCACTCAGAGATGGAGTTTATTTCTCAAAACTCCCTGAATGTGGAGTGGCCAACGACTGCTAAACCAGTAAAATATTATAAAATTAATGCTGTGTGACTTACGTGATTGGATAAGAGGAGGCATTGCAACTTCTCCCTTCTATGAAGGAAGATCTGGAGATCTGGAGATCCCCAGGCTGTTAGCAAGTCCATGCTAGCTGTATGAAAAGGCCAGGTGGAAAAAGAGATGACCAACTAGCAACTATCTCTTCTAATCATTCCATCCCAGGCACTGAAAATGTGATTGGGGATATCTTCAGATGCCTTCAGCTCAAAACATCATCAGACTGCAACTACACAATAAGTCAAATGAGAACTACTCAATTATGCCAGTCAAATATCAGAATAATAGTTGATTGAATAGTTATTGAAGGCCAATGAAATATTGAGGTGTTTTCTTAGAAGCAATCTTTTACTTGGGAGGCTGAGGCAGGAGAATGGCGTAAACCCAGGAGACGGAGCTTGCAGTGAGCCGAGATCTGGCCACTGCACTCCAGCCTGGGCGACAGAGCGAGACTTCGTCTCAAAAAAAAAAAAAAAAGGAAAAGAAAAAGAAGCAATCTTTTACCCAGATCTGTTGATATCTGCAAATTTTGGCTGATTATTTCGTCTTAAAAAGAAAGTCCACTAGGTTGAGTTTAGCTTTATAGGAACAATTTGGATACAGTTGCAACTTGCGTTATAATACCAATATGGATTCATTAATGAAAAATTTTTAAAAAATTAGAATCACAGAATTAGAGTTGATTAAGATATTCACTGTTTTCCAGTCTAACACCTTCAATGTTAAAAGACTAGTTTGTGAGCTAGTTCTGGAATTCTTATTTTCTTTCAGGCCTCTTCAGTCAATTAAACTAGTGGAGTCGTCACTGAACTCTATCTTTTAGGAAGCATACCATGCTTGTCTATAGCCTTCAGTGAGACAAAAGAGTGAACGTGTGACTTCAAATTCCCTTAAGACTACAATACATTGTGATTTTTTTTTCTAGCCAGAGAAATGCACATCCAATTGCATAATTAAAAACTTACTGTTATGCCTCATATATATTTTACACTTCAGTTGACCAAAACAGAATTTTATTGTTTTACCCATAACTTCCTCCTCCCTTAGTCTTTCTTCATCTCAATAAACCTTGGAGTGATCACTGATGCCTTTCTTTGGTCCCCCAACCCTCACTTAATCCATCAGAAATGTTTTTTTTTAATCTCTTTACAAATATGTTTCCATTTTGTCTACTTTTTGTCATCTCCAATGACAGTTTTTTTTTTTTTTGTCATCTCCAATGACAGTGTTTTCCTTTTGTTCTCTCTCTTCCAACTCTTTCTTTTTTTTAGGTTAGTGGGTATGTGTGCACGTTTGCTACATAGGTAAGTTGTGTGTCAGTAAGGTTTGGTGTACAAATGATTTCATCACCCAGGTAGTGACCATAGTGCTTTATAGGTAGTTTTTCGGTCTTCACCCTCCTCCCACCCTCCACCCTTAAGTAATTCCGAGAGACTATTGTTCCCCTCTTTGTGTACATATGTACTCAGTGCTTAGCATCCACATATAAATGAGAACATGCAGTATTTGGTTTTCTATTCCTACATTAATTTGCTTAAGATAATGACCTCCAGAGACATCCATATTGCTGCAGAGGACATGACTTCATTCATTTGATGGCTCTGTAGTTTCCATGGTGTATAAATGCTGCATTTTCTTTATGCTGTCTAACAGTGATGGGCATCAAGGTTGATTCCATGTCTCTGCTACTGTGAAAAGTACTGCAATGGATGTATGCATGCAAGGGTCTTTAATGCAGAACAATGTATATTCCTTTGGGTAAGTAACCAGTAATGGGATAGCTGGGTCGAATGGTAGATTGCTTTCATTTCTATGAGGATCTCCAAACTGCTTTCCATGGTGGTTAAAGTAACTTACATCCCCACCAGCAACGTATAAGCATTTCCTTTTCTCTGCACCCTCACAAATGTTATTTTTTTGACTTTTCAATAATAGCCCTTCTGACAGATGTGAGATAGTATTTCATTGTGCTGTTTTGATTTGCATTTCTCTAATGAGCAGTGACGTTGAACATTTTATCATCTGCTTGTTGGCCACATGCATGTTGTCTTTTAGGAAGTGTCAATTCATGTCCTTTGCCCTTATTTAATGAGATTGTTTGGTTTTTGCTTGTTGACTTGTTTAAGTTCTCTATAGACTCTTGATATTAGACCTTTTTAGATGCATAGTTTGATAATATTTTCTCCCATTGTGTAGATTGTTTGCTCTGTTAATAGTTTATTTTGCTGTGCAGAAGCTCTTTAGTTTAATTAGATCCCATTTGTCAATTTTTTGTTTTTGTTGCAATGGCTTTGGGGTCTTTGTCATGAAATCTTTACCAAGGCCTATGTCTGGAATAGTATTTCCTAGGTTTTCTCCTAGGGCTTTTTATACTTTTAGGTTTTACATTTAAGTCATTAATACATCTTGAGTTGATTTTTGTATGTGGGTAAAGGAAGAGGTCCACTTTCAGTCTTCTCCATGCGGCTAGCTAGTTATACCAGCACCATTATTTAGTAGGGAGTCCTTTCCCCATTGCTTGTTTTGTCAGCTTTGTGAAAGATCTGATAGTTGGAGGTGCGTGGATTTATTTTGGGTTCTCTGACCTGTTCTATTGGTCTATGCATCTGTTTTTACACAAATACCATGCTATTTTGCTTACTGTAGCCTTGTAGTATAGTTTGAAGTCAGGTGATGCCTCCAGCTTTGTGTGTGTGTGTGTGTGCTGAGGATTGCTTTGGCTATTTAGGTTCCTTTTTTGGTTTCAGTTTTAGAATAGCTTTTTTCTAATTCTGTCAAAAATGACATTGGTAGTTTGATAGGAATAGCATTGAGTCTGTAAATTGCTGTTGGAAGTATGACAATTTTAACTATATTAACTCCTATCCATGAGCATGGAATGATTTTCCATTTGTTTATATCATCTCTGATTTCTTTCAGGACTGTTTTGTAATTCTTCTTGCAGAGTTGTTTTGCTTCCTTGGTTAGCTGTGTACCTATGTATTTTATTCTTTCGGTGAGTACTGTGAATGGGATTGTGTTCTTAATTTGGCTGTCAGCTTGGACATTTTTGGTGTATAGAAATGTTACTGATTTGCGTGCATTGATTTTGTGTTGTGAAACTTTGCTGAAGTTGTTTATCAGTTCTAGGAACATTTAGGCAGAGACTATGGAGGTTAGTAAGTATAGAATCATATTGTCTGCAAAGACAGGTGGTTTGACTTCATCTTTTCCTATGTGCATGACTTTTACTTCTTTCTCTTGCGTGATTGTCCTGGCTGGGACTTCCACTACTATGTTTAATAGAAATGGTCAACGTTGGCATTCTTGTCTTGCTCTAGTTCTCCAGGGGAATGCTTCCAACTTTTGCCCACTCACTATGATTTTAGCTGTGGGTGTCATAGATGGCTTTTATTATTTTGATGTGTATTCCTTCAACACCTAGTTTGTTGAAGGTTTTTATCATGAAGGGATGTAGAAAGTTATCAGAAGCTTTTTCTGAATTTATTGAGATAATCATGCGGGTTTTGTTTTAGGTTTTCTTATTTTTTTATTATTATTATTATAGTTTAAGTTCTAGGGTACATGTGCACAACGGGCAGGTTTGTTACATATGTATACATGTGCCATGTTGGTGTGCTGCACCCATCAACTAATCATTTACATTAGGTATATCTCCTAATGCTATCCCTCTGCCCTCCCCCCTCCCCACAATATGACCCGGTGTGTGATGTTCCCCTTCCTGTGTCCAGGTGATCTCATTGTTCAATTCCCACCTATGAGTGAAAACATTTCTGTTCTTGTAACAGTTCGCTGAGAATGATGGTTTCCAGCTGCATCCATGTCCCTACAAAGGACATGAACGCATCCTTTTTTATGGCTGCATAGTATTCCATGGTGTATATGTGCCACATTTTCTTAATCCAGTC